>NC_140171.1:18205838-18220838 GCF_963971535.1 Notolepis coatsorum
AGTATATCCACTCCATGGCATTGTCCATCCAGCCTGTGTTGATGTCCATCCATTGTCCATCCACACTGCCTCCATAATATAGCTTGTTGTTAGTTAGCCAAGAGCTGTGTCTTTGTCCATTTTCGCCTCGAACAGCCTGCAAACTACCTGGCGTTCTATCGCCATGCTCTAAGACAAACTCTAACCTTAACCAACTTTGAAAGAGTGCCTAAGCTCAGTGTAGTAACAGTTGCTGTTGTTGTTGACGAGTCGAGTACTGAGTTGCATTCTAACCAACCCGAGAAATGCGGCAATGGAAAAAAACTGGCATCGCGTCGGCCAATCAGAGAGCGTCTCCGCGAAATGCGGCTATGGAAAATTCTTCACGGAAGTTCACGCTTGCTGCCTAGACCGCTTCAAATCGCGCTCGGATTCCAACATAATAGTCATATTTCAACGCACAACGCCGTATGCACTGATTGGCTGTGACGGAGACAGCGATCAAACTGTGACGCGCAGTCAGAGCGTTATCGCTTCTTGCCCGGGCGAGAAATACGAAAAAATAAAGAAAAACGTCACTTCCTGCCCATGAAAACGGTGTTTTTTTAATTTAGATAATAACGTTATATTGTGCATTGGAAATACAAACATACTTAAAATGAGTAAATATTATTCATTTTAAACATGTTTATATTATTTATAGGGCTATAAAACAAAAAACAAAAAAGTTATTTTTTTTTCTTCTTCTCTCATTTAACAGGTGGGTCGGCGCCCTAGCGCCACCAGTGGCGAGCCGCCACTGTGTGTGTGTGTGTGTGTGTGTGTGTGTGTGTGTGTGTGTGTGTGTGTGTGTGTGTGTGTGTGTGTGTGTGTGTGTGTGTGTGTGTGTGTGTGGGTGTGGTGTGTATGTGTGTGTGTGTGTGTGTGGGTGTGGTGTGTATGTGTGTGTATGTGTGTGCAATTCTGTAAGCTGCAGTGTAGCTGTCTGCTGTTATCTGATTACAGCATTGACCAGATAACAGAATATAATCACTGTACTGTGTCTCTCTGATAGCGTTATTGATTTCACACACACACACACACACACACACACACACACACACACACACACACACACACACACACACACACACACACACACACACACACACACACACACACACACACACACACACACACACACACACATTGTATTTAATGGCTTGCCATGGCAGATGCAGTGGAATGAGGATGTCATTTGAGTTGAATCCTAATGTATTTTCCTCAAGGCTGTGTTTTCCGGAGGTCTGTAGGGGGTTTTAATAGAGGAAGAGAAGAAGAGACATCAAAACAAACAAAAAAAGTTTTTAAAGAAAAAAAGTATTTAATACTGAGAGTCAAAACTGCTGTGATGTCACCCAGATGTAAATACTGGAGCTGCTACCAGTCACGGCTAAAAGGTCTGTCTGTCTGTCTGTCTGTGTCTGTCTGTGTCTGTCTGTCTGTCTGTCTGTCTGTCTGTCTGTCTGTCTGTCTGTCTGTCTGTCTGTCTGTCTGTCTGTCTGTCTGTCTGTCTGTCTGTCTGTCTGTCTGTCTGTCTGTCTGTCTGTCTGTCTGTCTGTCTGTCTGTCTGTCTGTCTGTCTGTCTGTCTGTCTGTCTGTCTGTCTGTCCGTCCGTCCGTTTTCACATAGTCACTGTTGGATGAAAAAGACGTGCCTCCAAAAAGTTAACTTTTCAGTTAACTGACATCCATGTATTTTTTAAAGTCAATGTGTTCCATAGGTCCTATAGGGTCGTGGAACTGGCTCACATAATAGAGAACCAAACATTAATTCCCAGTAAAGACAAAATTAAAATGACTAAAACTGGTTACGTCTGCCGCAAGTTAGCAGCAAATTCGTTTTTATAAGTTTCATTGACATTGTGGTAAACAGAAAACCTACAACGCTGCGTATTGTAGCCATTAGTAGTTCCTACTTGTCATACAACAGTTAGTTCCAACCATGTCATTCAGTATAACAGCACTGGGACTTTTAACTATATATGTATCACTCCGCCGCACAGGTGTTCTATTAATAACCGTTAATTAGGGAACGATTTGTTGGCGGAGTTAAATAAACGATTGACCCTTATGTGGTGTTAGGGTCTCCAGCGACCCGTTTCAAGGTTATAATATGTAATAACTACCATGTAGTTGATTTTATTAGAACAAGGCTTTATGATATCCTCCACAACACATACTGTATAAGCACAGCAAAACTATGTTTCACCATTTTGAAAATTCTGAAGGTATCTGCAGAAAAAAAGGTACGACTGTGGTGTTAGGGTCATTCTTGACCCGACAAGGTAAAACTATACTATAAAAATACTAAATATAAATAAATAAAATAATAATAAATATACTAAACTTTTTTTCAAAAGTTATATTCTAATATTGTTCTATTATACGTTATAGTCAGAAAACATTATTATCTATGGGTTTCACATTTAGTATATTATGATTAAACGACCTCATTTTCATCTTAAAAATAAGGGACATGATGTGTCTCGGGGGCCATAAAATCAAATTACAATGGGATTATATGGTTATGAATGCATATAATGTTAGTTAGGATGTAGTATTAACTATATCGAGTGATAATCCTTTATTTTTAGTGGTCAGGACTGAGTTAGACCCCGGGTCAACATTGACCCCCGCTAACAACGGTCAGTGGTGCCAATTCCTAACACAACATGAGGGTTAAATAAACAAACAAATCCTAATCTGTTGTCCCTTATTACTTTTAGCTAATAAATGATGATACTAGAACCGTTATACTGACTCTCAGCGCGGCAGTGATCATCGTCAGTACTCGACCTTCAGCCTCGTACCTGTGACCGGATCACAGACGTGTTGATATTCAGTATCACAGCACTCCCTCTAATGTGATATTGAAACAAGCCATGAGACAAAACACTTTGTATCTAATCAATCTATTATCCATTATTATGACATACTTACATTTCATTCAACATTTTGATTTAAACATAAAGACTAACAGTGAGATTAATTTACATACAAAACACTATTAAACAAACACTATAACATAAAAAGATTATATATAAAATAATAAATAACATGCTCCTCTGAGGGCCGTGACTCAAACCTGGGGCAATAAAAGAGAGAGAGAGAGAGAGAGAGAGAGAGAGAGAGAGAGAGAGAGAGAGAGAGAGAGAGAGAGAGAGATAGAGAGAGAGTAGTTATAGATAGATAGATAGATAGATAGATAGATAGATAGATAGATAGATAGATAGATAGATAGATAGATAGATAGATAGATAGATAGATAGATAGATAGATAGATAGATAGATAGATAGATAGATAGATAGATAGATAGATAGATAGATAGATAGATAGATAGATAGATAGATGGACGGACGGACGGACGGACGGACGGACGGACGGACGGACGGATGGATGGATGGATGGATGGATGGATGGATGGATGGATGGATGGATGGATGGATGGATGGATGGATGGATGGATGGATGGATGGATAGATGGATAGAGAGATATGCTTATACTTTCTTCTGAAGACAAATGTGTGTTATTTTGTTTGTGTGTTCTTACACATCTACTTATGAGACAAGTTTGCCTCAGACTTTTCAGTTTTGTGAGGGCTGTTGAATGTTTCGGTGCACGGTGGTGTCAATAATCTGAAATCTTTGCAGGGGAATTTTTGCCTTATAGAAAAGAATGGTTGGATGTTGAAAACCCAGACTGTGGCGGTTTGTTTTCCAACTTTGTCTTCTGACTCACCAGAAGAGCTGCTCCCAGTGAGCGTTCTGTTTCTGAAAAGTAGATGTATCCTGCTGTCTGAACAGGGTGGAAAGAAATCCCAACCCGAGCATGACATAAGAACAAAATGGCCACGTGGGAATGTGGTGAATTGGACTTGGTGTTGAGGCCATTGAGGGGCTGGAGCGGAGAGGTACGATACTGTGGGAGATAAAACTCCCTTCCGCCACCTCTCTTTGATCTCCCTCACCCATCTTCACTTCCTACCCTCTGTACCATGAGCTTGATTACTCCTGTGTCATTGCAGGCAGGTGATGGCTGCTAATTAGCTGATTGCTGCTGATTGGAAACATGCCTGGCAGTTTAAAGCTAGTCTCTCAGTCACACATGCAGCCTGACTGTGACTGGAGAATAGTATGGAAGCAGAGACTTGTCACGTTCTCTCATTCTTTGTTCTTTAGTTTGTACCAGTAATTCCTTGTTAGAGTAGTATTTTTAGTTAAACACGGGTTTTGGTGTCGGTTTGCACATAGGTTGCGTGCCTTTGAGCCAGGGTCGTAACAGTTGGGCGCTCGTCCGGGAGTGAATTTGGAAATACCCCTAGAATTTGTTTGGTGTTTTTTTTGTTTTGCATGGTGTGTCGTGGTGCTATAGTGTGGGTGGTGTTCGTTACATGTTGTGTAACGTGGGGGCTTGAGCCGTTCATTAAACAGGTGAGTATGCCCTTATTTGTTTGTAATCTGATGTGACTACTTAATGATGTTAAAATATATAGTTTAGTGCACACCACATGTAGGTAGGGACATTATTTTCTGGTTGTTTGTTAGCTTCCTGTGCACCACATACTCCTGGGGCAGTCAGAGAAGTGATTAGCACCATCTACTTGTCTTGTACCATACCATATACTTGACGGGTGGATGGTCAATATGATCTTTGGCTGGTAGCAGGTGTGGTTGAAGAGGGTTAGGTCTACAGGGCATTAGCTTAAGGGTAGGTAGAATAGGGGGCCAGAAAACACAGGTAGTGTGGTAGGGCCTGATTTAGTGTTTCTTAGGGTAGACATGTGGTGGGCCGTTTTTGACTGCAGTTTAGATGTAGAAGCGTAAGTAGTCGTATCAGGTTATAAGGGGCACCTGTTTGAATTTGTTTGTTGTATTTATTTTGTTTGTTTTGAGTGTTTGGTTAGCCTACCTGTTAGCACCTGACCTCCTGCGCGTATGACACATATATTTATTTCAGGGTGGTTGTTTTTTTTAGTTTTTTTTGCAAACTAGAAAGGTGCGCTCAGTAGAGCACACATTTCCACCGCGTCTCCTTGTAGTTATTAGTATTGGCATTAGCATGCTAACGCTAACAAGGGGTGCTTCAGCGGTGCTTCAGCGGTCTTCAGTGGTTCTTTAGTGTTTCTTCAGTGGTTCTTCGGTGGTTCTTTGGTGGTTCTTCAGTAGTTCTTTAGTGGCTCTTTAGTGGTTCTTCAGTGGTTCTTCGTGGTTCTTCAGTGGTTCTCAGGTAAAGTGTGTGTATGCTAGGGTGTTTTTGGTGACTCTAGAGTGAGCGCTGGTGCAGTAGGGATGGCTTCCATAAAGGATTTTGTTGATCACCCTTCTGATGAGTTGTTGGAAAGGTTTTCCAAGGAACAGCTTCTGGAGCTTGCTGTGCACTACAAGGTGGAGCTTACTGCCAGTGAGAAGCGTTTGAAACCGACTGCCTTGGGTGCTTTGAGGGCTTTGCTCGTTAGGGAGCAGGTGCTTGCGGCGAGGGTGGAGGAGCCTCTTTTGTCTGACGCGTCTCCGCTACTATCTGATGTGGCGGAGGGTGAGTGGAGGCTTAGAGAGTTGGAGTTTAAGGAAAGACAGCTACTACAAGAGCGTGAGGAGAGGAGAGAGGAGCGTGAGCTTAAAGAGCATGAGCGTGAGCTTAAAGAGAGGAGAGAGGAGCGTGAGCTTAAAGAGAGGAGAGAGGAGCGTGAGCATGAGCGTGAGCTTAAGGAGAAACAAATGTTGCTGGAGCACGAGCGTGCGCAGAAGGAGCTTGAATATAAGCATGCTGCCTTGCAGGCGGGTGCTCTACCTTCAGAGTCGCGTTTCGGTTTTGATGTCGGCAAAAATATTAGGATGGTGCCTCCTTTTGTTGAGAAGGATGTGGAAAAGTATTTTCCCCTTTTTGAACGGGTGGCAACCACGTTGAAGTGGCCTGATACGGCCTGGACGCTGCTGCTGCAGTGTGTTCTTGTTTGTAAGGCGCAAGAAGCCTATACTGCTCTGTCCCTTGAACAAAGTGCTGACTATGAGCTTGTTAAAGCTTCCATATTGAGGGCTTATGAGTTAGTCCCGAGGCCTATCGTCAGCGTTTTAGAGGCTATCGCAGGTCGGAGGGACAGTCGTATGTTGAATTTGGAAAAGAGAAGGAGAACCTGTTTGACAGGTGGTGCACCTCTCAGAAAGCAGAGTCAAGGGAGCAGCTTAGACAGTTGATTCTCCTAGAGGAATTTAAAAGATGTGTTCCTGATACCGTTTCCACGCATCTAAATGAGCGTAAGGTATTGAAGATAGGCGACGCTGCTGTCTTGGCTGATGAGTTTGTGTTGACACACAAATCTGTCTTTGTAGAGGAGGGCCGTGTTGAGTCCAGGGGTAGGCGTCCTTTTCAGGGGAGCAGTTTCCTGGCACCCGTGTCTGCTGGTCGGTTTACTTCGACTCCTAGGCAAGGTGCTTCTGCTAGTGCATTCCCAGAGGGGGTTATATGTTTTTACTGTAAGGAGCCTGGTCATATCGTTGCTGGGTGCCCTGTGCTTAAGCAGAAAAATGTCAAAAAACTGTGGCTCTGGTAGAAGCCATGGGCAGGACACCTATGCCGGCATTAGAGGGTGGGGTGCGAAGTATCAAAGGTGCTCCTCAACATTTATGATGAATGGATTTGTTTCCCTGGCTGGTGCACTAGGGTCAAAGCAGGCTATTACAATATGGAGAGATACAGGAGCTTTTCAGTCTCTCATTCTGGATGGGATTTTGCCATTTTCGGAAGATTCTTCATTGCATTCCGGTGCCATTGTTCAGGGCTTTGGAGGAGGCTTTGTGAATACCCCTTTGCATGAGGTCTCGCTAAACTCTCCCTTAGTATCAGGCAATGTTGTTGTAGGAGTGTGTTCTCACATCCCCATAAAAGGGGTGTCCTTCATTCTAGGGAACGATTTGGCCGTGGCAAAGTGCTGGCTACTCCAGTTGTAATTCCCATCCCTGTAGTTTCTGAGGTTCCTGATGAGCTGGCACAGAAACATCCAGGAGTGTTCCCTGTGTGTGCTGTAACACGCGCAATGTCAAAGGTCAAATGTGACACCCATGATGTTGGTAACTCAGATTGTGATATGACACTTAGTGACACGTTCTTTGTTGAGTTGAAAAGTGGCCCTGATGAGGGTTTTGGTAAGGTGATACCGTCTCATGAGCAGCTAGTACTAGAGCAAAACAAGGATGTCTCCTTGTCGTCCCTCTTTGAAGAGGCGGTTTTAGAGGATGCAATGATAGATACGTCTCAAGGATACTTTGTTAGCAATGACGTGCTCATGAGAAAGTGGACACCACCTAACCTGTCCAGTCTGGATGACTGGGGCAGTGTGTTTCAGATTGTTGTTCCAGCCGTGTATCGTCCTGATATACTGCATCTAGCACATGATCATGATCTTGCTGGTCACATGGGAGTCAGGAAGACTTATGATCGTGTGCTAAGACATTTTTGTTGGCCTGGTTTAAAGTCAGATGTGGCACAATATTGCCGCTCGTGCCATGTGTGTCAGGTTGTTGGTAAACCAAACCAGAAGATTCCTCAGGCTCCTCTGCAGCCTATCCCTGCTGTTGGGGAACCTTTTTAGCGGATCCTCATTGACTGTGTTGGTCCCCTCCCTCGAACTAAGACAGGGAACCAGTACCTTTTGACTATTATGTGTGCAGCGACCCGTTTCCCTGAAGCCATTCCTCTACGCAAGATCACAGCCCCAGCTATATCCAAGGCTCTGGTTAGGTTTTTTTTCGACTTTTGGCCTACCGAAAGTTATTCAGTCAGATCAAGGGTCTAATTTCATGTCCCGTCTCTTTGCTCAGGTCCTCCAACAGTTGTCCATCCAGCATTGCCCTTCCTCTGCCTACCATCCAGAGTCCCAGGGGGCGCTGGAGAGGTTCCACCAGACTATCAAACCAATGCTGCAGGCATATTGTACGGAGTTTGAAAAAGACTGGGATGATGGAATCCCTTTGCTTCTATTTGCTGCTAAAGAGGTAACCCAGGAGTCTCTTGGATTCAGCCCGGCTGAGCTGGTGTCCGGCCACACAGTGAGGGGTCCCTTGAAACTGCTGAAGGAAAAGTGGTTGGCTGACCAGACTCCTTCCTCTACTAATTTGCTGGAATATGTGTGTAACTTCAGGCTTAAGCTTAGTAGAGCATGTGAACTAGCGAAAGAGAACCTAAAGGTAGCCCAAGGAAAAATGAAGGTGTGGTATGATAAGCGGGCCCGTCATAGGGTGTTCTCACCGGGAGACAAGGTGTTGGTTCTCTCGCCTATTCTTGGTTCTGCATTACAGGCTAAATACAGTGGGCCATACTCAATTGAGCGCAAAGTTCGACTACTTGATTAAGACTCCCGACCGCAGGCGCAAGAGTAGATTATGTCACGTCAATATGTTGAAGGCGTACAATGATAGGGCTCAGATTGACCAGTCAGAGGTCAAGCCTGTGGCTGTTCTAACGATTTCTACATCTCCTATTGTAGCCGACTGTTCTGTGTCGAAGGATATTTCTCAGGGCAGGTTGCCAAACACTCAGATACTAGGTGACTTGGACTCCCACCTGTCGTACTTGCCACTTCCTGAGCGTATGGATGTGATGCACCTACTTAGACAGCATATACGTTTGTTTTCTGATGTCCCTAGTCGTACTAATGTGCTCGAGCATGACATTGATGTTGGTAGTGCAGGGCCAATTAAGCAACATGCCTACAGGGTGAATCCGGAAAAACGACGGATCTTGAGTAAGGAAGTAGACTATATGGTGAGACATGGCATTGCGGAGCCTAGTTCTAGTGCATGGAGCTCCCCCTGCCTGCTTGTTGATAAGCCAGACTGCACTCATCGGTTCTGTACTGACTTCCGTAAAGTTAATGCAGTAACCAAGCCGGACTCGTACCCTCTTCCTCGGATGGATGACTGTATCGATCGGGTGGGTTCAGCAGCCTTTGTAAGTAAATTGGATTTGCTAAAGGGATACTGGCAGGTTCCGCTTACTCCGCGAGCACGTGAGATATCCGCTTTTGTCACACCAGAGAGTTTCTGCCAGTATACAGTGATGGCCTTTGGCATGCGAAATGCCCCAGCGACGTTTCAGCGGCTAGTGAACAAGGTCCTGGCAGGCGTAGCGTTCTGTGAAGCATACCTGGATGACCTGGTTATCCACAGTTCCTCTTGGTCACAACATGTGGAGCATCTGGCGGAGGTGTTCAAGCGGTTGGGTGAAGCTAACTTGACAGTTAACCTTGCAAAATGTGAGTTTGGACAAGCCACGGTTACCTACCTGGGTAAGGTGGTTGGACGTGGGCATGTGTGCCCCATTGCAGCTAAGGTGGAGGCTATAGTGGGATTCCTGGCTCCCATCACCAGGCGGGAGTTGAAGCGCTTCCTACGTATGGCAGGGTACTATAGGAGTTTCTGTAGGAACTTTGCTTCTGTTGCTGCCCCTCTGACTAATCTGCTCAGTCCTAAGGTACCTTTCGTGTGGACTGAGACCTGTCAACAGTCTTTTGAGAGCATCAAGGGCATTCTGATTAGTGCTCCAGTTCTGTCAGCTCCTGATTTTCAACTGCCATTCAAGTTAGCAGTAGATGCTAGTGACCTCAGTGCTGGAGCCGTCCTCCTGCAAGAGGATGCATTAGAGGTAGAGCATCCAGTGTGCTACTTTTCTAAAAAGTTCGACAAGCATCAACTGCACTACTCTACTATAGAGAAGGAGGCGCTCGCTTTGGTTCTTGCCTTGAACCATTTTGATGTTTACGTTGGATCAAGTTTGCCCCTTGTTGTGTATACAGACCATAACCCTTTGGTTTTTCTTCGCAGCACGGTGAACTCGAACCATCGTTTGATGCGATGGAGTTTGTTCCTCCAAGCGTATAACTTGGATATTCACCACATTCGTGGGAGGGACAACGTGCTGGCAGACGCCCTCTCACGGTCATAGTACCGGTGATTGTGATGCCCGTTATCGCTGTTGTGGTAGGGGCCCTGACAACTAATGGGTCACGATATTTTTTGTTTGTTTTGTTTACGGGTTTGGTGTGTAGTGGTTGCCTCTTGGGCAACCATTTTGGTGGGGGAGGTGTTATGTACCATGAGCTTGATTACTCCTGTGTCACTGCAGGCAGGTGATGGCTGCTAATTAGCTGATTGCTGCTGATTGGAAACATGCCTGGCAGTTTAAAGCTAGTCTCTCAGTCACACATGCAGCCTGACTGTGACTGGAGAATAGTGTGGAAGCAGAGACTTGTCATGTTCTCTCATTCGTTGTTCTTTAGTTTGTACCAGTAATTCCTTGTTAGAGTAGTATTTTGAGTTAAACACGGGTTTTGGTGTCGGTTTGCACATAGGTTGCGTGCCTTTGAGCCAGGGTCGTAACACCCTCATCCCTCATTCTTAACCCCAACAAACCCTCCGCCACATTTCCCCAAAATGTCATGACACCCTTATACCTATGGCCCCCACCCCGTTCAGTTTGTAGGTATAAAGATGCTGAAGATGTTCTCTCATTCCGGGTGTCCTAGCTAGTCACCTCGGTGAGAGTCATCCAGCCTAACTCTGACTATATTTGTATTGATACTTTGACTGAGTTAATAAACTGTATTAACCAGGTCTCCTCTGACTGAATAAGTCATTCAGCTTCGGCTACTTTACACCACAATTACCATCAGCGAGGTTGTGCTATCCACCATTATACATGTGCATGTTCAAGTTCAAGTTCAAGTTTGTTTATTATTAATCACAACAAAATACAGAATACTTTATGATGAAATGCTTGTTTCTGTATGAGCCCCTGCGACTGTGCTACATACAGTAAAAAGAAAGTAAGTAAAAAAAAAAGTAATTAAGAAGTAAGTAAAAATTAAGTAAAGTCAACATATATACAATATACAATACAGAGTCAAATCAGTAACAGTGAGGTACAATGCAGCGGTACAAAACTTAAGGTAGGGTGCAAATGAGGTATGAATGTAGTGCAAATCTCTTTAATAATAGATACATATACTGTGTTAAAGTGTCTAAATTGAGTAAAGTGAGTGTTAAGGTGAGTGTTTGTTAAAAGTGAGTGTGTACATGTGGATGTGTGTGCAGTGAGTGTAGATGATGGGTTGTTACATAGTGTCATTGTCATTGAGCATCCTGATGGCCTGGGGATAAGGATACATAACGGGAGACAGCATTTATAATAGGGCCGGGCTTGAATAGCACATAACCTATCATTTTAACACTTGTCCTGGAGAATGTGGGTGGCGTCGCTGCACTTGGCAGAGAGTTCCTCTGTAAAGACGCTCTTTGTAAGACGATTAAAGCTCAACGCTACTTTGAGAGCATCTGCACACTGGAGGGTCACAGAGGAGCATCAATTATGTGCTTGTTGTGTCTAAACACACAGGGGCTGTTATAATTACTTACCTTTAGTCTATCAGGCCTGTGGAGATGGAATGTTTAGGTGTTTAATTGCGATAATAGAGCTACACACACAGACACACACATGGTGCCTGCACACACACTCACACGCACGCACGCACACACGCACGCACACACACACACACACACACACACACACACACACACACACACACACACACACACACACACACACACACACACACACACACACACACACACACACACACACACACACACACACACTGTGTGTCATCATTGTGCAACTGCCTTCTATTGACTGCATGTGTCTTTATATTAGTTACGTAGGGAAGGACTTTATATTACTTACGTAATGGATAAAAAATGCAGCCATTTGCTCCTCCTCTCCGCCTCTCTCTCCTGTGGGTCTTTATGATTTTTTGGTTTCTTCATTGAATGTCATTGTGAAATACAGCCCTTTTCTCCAATCGCATCGAGATGTTTTAGGGTGAGCTGTGCAGGGAAATGTTTGTGTTCAGGTTGCCTGGCAACGATTCAAGTGACTTTTTAAATCTTGAAAAAGATCATTGAGATCACACTCATTTGCAATTAATTCAAACAACTACAGACTGTGGTGAAATGGTTGGCTATTATAGCTTTACACACTGACCAATGGATACTAAAGTATTGAGTTTTAAAGCGCTTTGCAAAACATTCCACGTGTCTGGAGCACAGAAGCTAAAAGCAGATTTCCTAATTCAGTGCAAACTCTGGGGACTCTTAAGCATAAGCCAATCACTGGAGTGAGTATGATAAGGTCCAGAGTTCCAGTCCAGTTATGAATTGATGCGGTAGGATGGAAGATAATCGATAATGGCTTTATACAGAAACAGATGCCAGTGCAAGTCACGTCTCTCTACCAGGGAGGACCACCCAATCTTATACAAGATACAATCTGCTGATGATTTGGGTTTTGGGATGCTATAATAATATTATTATTATTATAAACCCAAATCTTCAGCAGATTCATTTCAATTTTGTCCATAAAACATATTTAACCCCCCATAAAGCTTATAGAATGAGACGTGCTATTTCACCAAACTGTACACTTTGTTCTCTAAATACTACTGGTACTTTTACACATATGATGTGGGAATGCCCCACACTCACAGTCAAAAGTTTCTGGGAACAGATAACTAATTATCTATCTAAAGTATTACAAAAACATATTCCCTGTTGTCCCAAATTACTGCTCCTTAATGATGATGATTCTTTAGCTTTAAGTATTGTTCAGAGCCGATTTTGGCTGGCAGGAAGTACTGCAGCAAAAAAATTGGCGCTGCGATGGCAAGCTCCACATTCTCTGCCCTTTAATCACTGGAAACAGTTATTAGCTGATGTTGTAACAATGGAGCTTTCTACAGCTAGATTAAATGGTGCAAACTATCAAACAATAGATAGCTGGAACCATATTCTCTATCAAGTTAGGACCTCTACTATATAACTAGCAGGACATAACTAATTATATCTGTATAATTCCCTTTATTTATTTTTGGTCTTTGTCGAAATCTTTGCTCAATTCTTTCTTCTTCTCATGCCTATGACGGGGTGGGTTGGGGGGGGGTTATTATTATTATTATTATTATTATTATTATTATTATTATTATTATTATTATTATTATTATTATTATTATTATTATTATTATTATTATTATTATTATTATTATTATTATTATTATTATTATTATTATGAATATTTATTTATTTATTTTTTTATTATTATTATTTTTTCAACGGTGGTTGGTGCAGGGGTTAGGGGGTAGGATTTTTTATTTTAAATGAGGCAAGGGGCAAGCCAATGCGTGTAGTTTGCAAATAAATTTAAATTATGTTTTATGTGCATTGTACCTGTGCCTTTCATCCAAAAATGAAATAAAAATATATAAAAAAATAAAATAAAAAGATACAATGATGGACACCATAACTGTCACCAGTGATAAATCTAAGGGCAGAATGATATACAGAGTCCAGAGGCTTTAGAGTGGAAGCAGCAGCATGTCTATAAACTACGTCTCCATAATCCAAAACAGACAGACAACTTCAACGACCCTCCTTCTGCTAAGCACTGTCACAGTTTACTTGCAAGGTTATCTACATGGCATTTAAATGTACATTTCTCATCAAGCCAGATGTCAATATACTTATATTCTTAAACTCTCTCAATAGTAGACCCATTCACAGTGTACAGTACAGCATATATGCAAATCATCACAAACAGTACCTTTGGCTCTAGAGAACAGCATTCACTTTGTTTTGTTTGCATTAGAGTACCAGTTTAAGATGAACAAGTGCATCCTGCAAAGTATTTTTGCTGTAAGTGGTATTTTCTTTGTTAAAACAGTTCTATATTCCAACAGCCATCACTGATACAGAGTGTTTGGTCAGTAACATGGTTCTCCCAGTCCCTCCACTCTGCAGTAAACACACAATTATTTGTCTGGTATCCCGTTCCCACTTCATCCAATCAGGAGAGAGAAGAGAACCCTATATATTTTTACTTATTTCAAGAAATCTTGCCAAGCAACAACATATGATATTGCTTAAACAATCTCAGCTGGTCATTAACAGGCTACTAGTACCGTATGAATAGGCTACTAATCGTGGGACGGCAAGCACATCAAATATTTTGGCTTTGCAACCTGTCTATTTCTTGGCGTATGCGAAGTCATCACGGTGAGAGCATCGAGCGGGGACTGCGGCCATCTGTTCTAACTTTCTGAGCTTTTGAATGTTTTCTTTTTCCCTGCGTTGTTCGCAGATTGCTTCAACATTTTGGCTCCGTCCTCCCATTAGATTATTGATGGACAAACCCCTGTGGAAGTTAAAGACGAGAACGCACCCGCACACACACACACACACACACCACACTCAGCATCCAACTACAGTCCTGGCCTTGATTCTTATTGCCCTGGTGTAGAATTGTGTATTAAAGGTGTTGTAAGTGGTATCTTTTTGTTAAAATAGTGTTAATTGTGTTAAATAGCTCTACATTCCGACAGCCATCACTGAGAGTGTCTGGTCAGTAACATGGGTCTCCCAGTCCCTCTACTCTGCAGTAAACAGTCATCACTGATATAGTGTCTTGTCAGTAACATGGGTCTCCCAGTCCCTCCGCTCTGCAGTAAACAGCCATCACTGATATAGAGTGTCTGGTCAGTAACATGGGTCTCCCAGTCCCTCCGCTCTGCAGTAAACAGCCATCACTGATATAGAGTGTCTGGTCAGTAACATGGGTCTCCCAGTCCCTCCACTCTGCAGTAAACAGCCATCACTGATATAGAGTGTCTGGTCAGTAACACAAGTCTCTCAGTCCCTCCACTCTGCAGTAAACAGCCATCACTGATATAGAGTGTCTGGTCAGTAACATGGGTCTCCCAGTCCCTCCACTCTGCAGTAAACAGCCATCACTGATATAGAGTGTCTGGCCAGTAACATGGGTCTCTCAGTCCCTCCACTCTGCAGTAAACAGCCATCACTGATATAGAGTGTCTGGCCAGTTACATGGGTCTCCCAGTCCCTCCACTCTGCAGTAAACATAAAATAAATGTTCTGGTATTC
>NC_140171.1:18225838-18233338 GCF_963971535.1 Notolepis coatsorum
CGGTACTACATGCGTTCACCCTTTGCCTGTCTATGTTTATTAATCTGTTCTCTGTCATGTTCCCTGTGTATCTGCTATCTGTGCTGTGTCCCATTATCTAGTCCTGTGTTCTCCCCAGTATGTTTGTATTATGATCTAGTCGTGTACTGTATGTAGTCTTGTCTTGTATTCTAGTCTTGTGTTCTAGTCTGTCCTCCCCCAGCTGTTGCTCGTTGTAATCAGTGTCTGTATTTATACCTGCCTCCCCTGTTCCCAGTGTTGCGTCATTGTCCTGTTTACCCCGCGTACCCTGTTCTGTTTTGTTTGTGCCCAGTATAACGTGCCTTGTTTACTGCTGCTCAGTAAAGCCCATTTCATTATACTATCATTCTGCCTCGTTCCTCTTTGTCCAGTGATTGAATCCTACACACTCCTCCTAACAACCCCATTGCAACAACATGGAGATCCAATGTATCAAAATTGTATGTAATCAAAAGCAGTATGACTGACAGCTGATGAATTCCAGTGCTGTTTTACTGTAAAGGCTCCCACATAGTGGGGCGGAACGTACGTGGATCGGACTCTGCAGAAGTTCGTGCGTACTCAAAACATACTCAAAGCGGACTCAAAGCGCGAAGCTCCAATTTTCGAACCGCGTGGACATCCTCACACTCACTTGGTGTCACACAAAAGGCTGCTTGGCGTGTTGGTTGACATTGACCTGCATTAAATGTGACACCAATCTGCATTTTACTCTGAACACTCACTCCGTGCCAAGAGAGAGTAGGGCAGGATCATGGTTAAATGGGTAGGATTGGTCGGGTAAAACTTTGGAAGGTAGATGACGCAAAATTTAGTTTTACTATCGCTAATCATTATCCATTCCAAATCATATACATTTCGACTGTCTTTTTTTCATCATCTGAAGAAACTTAATAAAGTGTGTAAAACTCCCAGCTTTATTTTAAAATCTTGGAAACGGAGATAACCTAGACTCTTTATTTAGACATTGGTGGATGACACCGTGACAGATGTGTAAATAGTGCGCAAGGATTGTGGGAAATGTAGTAAACTGGCACGAGAAATGTAGGAAATTGGTACGCGGTGGGACCCTGATGTAAACAAGACGAAAGTCTTTCTCTGGTCTGCATCCCCTTAATTGTGTGTATTGAGCCGTACTGTATTGTACCCATTCTGCAATCTGTTAATAAAGTTTTCAATCAATTCAATCAATCAATCACTCGACTATGAAACCTCAAACGACTGCAGAGTCCAGTCTGCTCACAGTACTCCCAACTTTCTGGGAGCCTTAACATCGACACTGACGGAATGCCTCTCAGGCCAATCAGATAGCTTGATCAGAAGTAACTGCTGTATAAGTGAGCTGCCACGACAAGGCATCACAAAAACTTGAGATAAATCCTGTTAAGAATCGGACGGCCCACTGTCGGGCCGTCGCACATCGCCGCACATTTGCCCCATCTGTCGGCTTCAGCCTGTGTTATTGCGGGTCAACCAACACATTGTTTGAAAGCTTAAAATGGCCGCTGTTTGATTGATACCCTACTCTACCAATTATGTGCTTCCAATCTCGGGTTAGAAGACGAAACAACCAACGAGTGTTAGTGAAAATTATTGACGGTTTTTGTAGCCAATGAATTTCTGGAGCTGAGAGTATCTTACATGAGGGATGATTACTACGATAAAGGGAGAGGAGAAGAAGAAGAAAGGAGAATTACTCGTTCACATGTCGAAATGTATTGGACTGGTCGGCCATTTTGGATAAGCATACCGAATTGTTACCGATACAAACATTAGAAAAACATGTGTAAAACACTAATTTTCCATTGTATTGTTATCAACTTTGGACCTGTACTAGATAAGACTTCAGGCTATGGACCCATTGTGTTTTCCAGCTCATACCTCTCAGCTGGAACTCTTTTGCAGGCATCTGTTTGCAAATGAATTCAGACGTAAGTAAACATAATTTCTATTTCAGTGTGTTCAAGCCTCTGTAACTCTATTACATTAGCACTCCAAGTGATTCTTCCTGTTATGGAAGTACATTATGAATGTTTCCTTTCAAAAGAGACCAGACTCATGCATGTGCTATAAGTGGTTCAAGAATAAATCTCAAATTACTTTGGGTATACAACCGACAGGCGTTTTATGCAAAACTAGCCCATGCTTGCCCGATGCATAAGAGGATAAAACTGATAAAAAAAAAGTGTTGCCGTCCATTGGCTTGTTTCTCACTAGAACCTAGCTGTTGTCTGCAGGCATACATACAGCTTCATATCTGTTCCAAAAGTTGATCCTCTCTGACCTTTTCTGTCCATCAGAGCGAGGATACAAGTCTAGCGGAGATATCGACGGGACACATGGATCACTGTGGTCGGACCGTCCGTCTACATGTGTTGCGCTCTTGTTCCATTATGCATAGAGTGCATTATTTGAGACCTGTCTTTCTCTCTCTCTTTCTGTCTCTCTGTCTCTGTCTCTCCATCGCTCTTTCTATCTCTCTCTTTCTCTCATTCTCTCTTTCTGTCTCTCTCTTTCTTTCTCTCTCTCACTCTCTCTCTCTGTCTCTCTCTCGCTCTCTCTCTCTCTCTCTCTCTCTCTCTCTCTCTCTCTCTCTCTCTATCTCTCTCTCTCTCTGTCTCTCTCTCTCTCTCTATTTCTCTCTCGCTCACTGTCTCTCTCTCTCTCTTTCTGTATCTTTCCTCCACATCTATTTCCCCATCTGCTTTGTCTTATCTGTGGCAATGAGTTGAAAGCAGAACATTGGTAAATGACCACAACCCCCTCCCTCTCTCTCGCTCTCTCTCTCTCCCCCATTACCAGTCTTTCCATCTATATTTTCTAATCACTGAGCTGAAAGGTAAATCAGAAATGTTCTCTCTCTCTCTCTCTCTCTCTCTCTCTCTCTCTCTCTCTCTCTCTCTCTCTCTTTCTCATCCATTTCATCCCCATCCCTCCTCTTCTATTCTGATCTGTATCAAAGAGCTGCAATTACAGTCCGTATCCACTCGTGTATTCTACAGTATGTGAATCCCTCACTCCCACACAGAGCCGCCTGTACGTCACACCCTGCAAAACAGCTCTAGCCCGAGTGTTAAAACTGTACCAGATCTGGATTAGTTTGAAAGAAAATGCTTCAATAACTTTTAATTAGCTGTCAACAAATGACTATTTACGAAATAACCAGACATGTGATATGCAGTGATGTAGTCGTCAGGAAGGTAAATGGACTGTCTCTGTGCATCGTTGTCTCCATGGATACCGTGAAATTGACAAACTCAAGTGAAAAGAGACATACAGTGTTTATTTATCATAGCATTCCATTTGTTGTAGATTCACTCAACTCAACTGAAGAACGGACTGCAAGCCGATCTGCCAAGGTGGAACATATAACATATTAAAGTTAGGTCTCCTTGGGAAAAGATGTTTGGCCGTGGAACGTTGTCCAGTTGTCTGCTCTTTGTTTGCCAAACAAAGAGCGAGAGCGAGAGAGAGAGAGAGAGAGAGAGAAGCCCTTTTTACATTCGCCATTCTGTGTAAAAGGTACAATCACGAAATGGGGGTCAACGTTTATGCAGCACCGTGCCTCCAACAAAGGTCGTCACACTGCCGGGTGGGTTTCTCCGAGCGTCTGTGTAGATGGCACTGCTGGAACACCACAGGGACAGGGCTCTGATGTTTAGATGATGTGGTTAATTCCGTGGTGGTTAGCTTGTATAGGTGGCAAGAAGATGGGACACATCACCCCCACCCGCATCCACCTCCACTGGCTTCCAGTCAAGTCCTGCATCAATTTCAAGATCCTCCTCATCACCTACAAAGCCCTTCACTCACTCCCTTCCCCCCGGTACCTAGCGGACCTCCTCCATCCCTACATCCCGCCCCCCGGAGGCTACGGTCCTTTGACTCCGGTCTCCTCTCCATCCCCACCACCAACCTGCGGACTGTTGGTCCCAGAGTCTTCTCTGTGGCCGCACCCACCCTCTGGAACTCACTCCCTCCAAACATCCGTAGTGCTACATCCCTGCACTCTTTCAAATCCCAACTCAAAACCCACCTTTTCACCAAATTTGTAAATGACTGCCTGATTTCCCCTTTTTTTTCCCCGTTTTCTTTCTTTCTTTCCTTTTGATTAATATTTTGTTGTTACATTGTTCCCTGTCCCCCTCCCTTAGCTGTTAAGCGCATTGGGTCTCCTGAAAGGCGCTATATAAATTTAAGATATTATTATTATTACCTGGGGCCAGCTTGAGAGGTTGGCTCAGGACCGGGATGCTTGGAGAACCCTTGTTGACGGCCTATGCCCCAAACGGGGTAAAAGGCGTAAGTAAGTAAGTAAGTAAGTAAGTAAGTAAGTAAGTAAGTAAGTAAGTAAGTAAGTAAGTAAGTAAGTAAGTAAGTAAGTAAGTAAGTAAGTAAGTAAGTAAGTAAGTAAGTAAGTAAGTAAGTAAGTAAGTAAGTAAGTAAGTAAGTAAGTAAGTAAGTAAGTAAGTAAGTAAGTAAGTAAGTAAGTAAGTAAGTAAGTAGCTTGTAGGTAATATCATAACCACAACTATATTCATAAGTGGAGCGCTGCCCCATGACACTGTCCCCACACCACCAAGCCACAGCAGTTGTTGTATGAAAGGTGGGATAGAATAATAATAGGCAACATGTTAATATGCAATGTGAGAAGATGCAACCTTTACCCAAATGAGTTTTGGTAAAAAAAAGCTCACAGTACATCAACTGGCTGCCCTGGATTCGTACGTCAGTCTTTTTCATGTGACGGCCCCCACTCTGCCTGCTTATTGGTGAGTCTGCTGCCGCTCTAGGCAGCATGGCAGAGTGGGTGGCTCGTCAGCCGAATTAGACTCACCTGCATTGGGAGCTGCCTGTCTAAACGTGTCTCTGGTTAACCTTCTCTCTCTCTTCTCCATCTCCTCTCACCAGGTTATCCACCACCCATTGGGTTATCTTTGTCCTACTTACACCACACTTCACTATTCACTCATCCATACACTGCATTCATCACTGATTTGTATCCATACATATTCATTGTTTATTTGATTGTTTGTGTGTGATATAGGTTCAAATAAATTATTCTGTTAATTTGCTTTCACGTGTGGACTCCATTTTTGTCACAATTGACCCGTTTGTGACAATCAACAAACTGCAAAACTGCATCATCTACTTCGGGATAAAGCAATTTTTGGGATATAGAAATGTAGACTATGTGACATAACATTTAATGAGGGCAGGGGTAATGCCTGGCATGCACTAGAAGATATTCCAAATCCTAACTGATATAAAAACACATAACGTCATATTTCACCGTTTTTGTCTTTCATTCGTTAGAACACATTCTGCGATTTTGCCCAAACTGAGCACCATGTACTTGAAGATTACACTCTGAACCTATAATATTGCAAGCACTGCAGGGCTTGACATTACCACCACACGCCAAGTGTGGGTAGAATTAGGCAAAAACAAAGTGACATGGTGGCATTTTGAAACAGACGCTGCATCAATAATAAGTATTGCCCTGTCTCTTTGTTTGGACCCCCGGACATATTTGTAACAATGAAAATTTGTGCATCGAGAGAAAATAGTTTTCTCTTCTATCTCGGCTGCTCCGTGAATATATTTCTCCTCTACATGTGAATATTACTCCTCTACATTTTCACAAGCCTAGAGAAAGCTTGTCTTAAACTTGTCTTAAATCATCATCATGAAATATGCCTGCGTTTATTTAATTTAAAGGTTTTATGTTATTATTATTATTATTATTATTATTATTATTATTATTATTATTATTATTATTATTATTATTATTATTATTATTATTATTATTATTATTATTATTATTGTTATTGTTATTGTTATTATTATCTATTTGTTTAATATATTAATGTTATATATATTATATATTATAAAATATGTGTTGTTATATTTGTCGTATTTGTTTTTTTTCTTGTTTTTACTGTGTTTTATTATAGTGCTGCATATGTACAACAATTTGGTGCAACTACAGTTGCATAAAACCTACTTACTTACTATGTCAAATTGATTATATGTTTATAATTTTATATTTAAGCTTTATTTCACAAGGTAAGAAGCTTGAGCTCAAAGAGCTCTTTTTAGAGCAAACACCTGACATAAAACAACAACAAACATGAAGCAACGATACAGGACAGTAAATGAACATAGACAACGGACAAAAAGAGAAAGATAAAAAGAGCAAGCAGCAGCCCGGGGGGTTGTACAGTAACCAGTAGGAATTAACCTGAGAAGCATTTGCACACTCCCATAACGCTCATTAAAAGGTCAGTAATTACGGTTTTAAAACTGTGCAAAGTAATAAAAGCCTGGAGTCAAGCAATGTATTGGTTCATTGACATAAAAGCATTGGATCGCCTTAAAATGAGGCCAAAGTGCCGCGAGTGCAAAACGGCACTTATAGGTGCCGGTGACAGTTAAGTGGCTTTTTGAAGTCCATTACAGGTAAATGGAGCAGAGTACACAAAAGCCCTCTTCCCAAACTCAGTGCGAACTCCTGGGACTGAGGTGGATAGAAAGTCCTGAGAACGCAAGCTGTAGGAAGAGTTTGACACAACGGTAAGGTGTGTACAGTGATATAGATGTAACAGTACACAGATATGTATCACCGTGTGCATGCGCGCCTGTACAGCCACATACATTACATTAGTCTTTTAGCTGATGCTTTTATCCAAAGCGACTTACAAGTTCAGTGCAACAAGTCGGCAGGAAGTGAACAACTCTGGCAGCAAAGGGTCTTGTAAGATTGTTCGTCAAACAATGTTGAACTTGAGTGCTACAGTCTGGAGATGCGGCTGCAGCATTGTGACACGACTCCGCATGACGGAGCGCTGGTGTTCTGTCTAAAAGCACGCGCGGTGGTTGCTTGTCTCTCCTTCGCTTGGTTAGGTGTAAACGAGCAGCTGTGGGAGATAAAACTCCCTTCCGCCACCTCAAGTTCAAGTTTTCAAGTTTCTTTAATAGTTGTCATACAGAAGTACAGAATACTTTTGTACAAAATGCTTCTTACTGTTGCGCTCCAGAGACTGTGCATGACAAGATAAGTATGAAATAAAAACATAGTAAAAATTAGAAGTAAAAAAAGAGGTCACAGTGTTCAGTTTAGACATATGTACAATGTTCGTAGACGTAGTTACCATACAATATACAATACTGTGCAGTGTACTAATATACAATACTATATAGTGCAAGGCATAAATGGACGAGGTGCAGTTTAGGTACAATTCACAGTAGGTGTACGAGTTGTAGTGCAAATCCTTTATCAATAAATATAAAGTGTAAGTGTCTCTTTGATCTCCCTCACCCATCTTCCCTTCCTGCCCTCATCCCTCATTCTTTTTATTCTCTTTGTATTGATTTTCTCAAATATCAATCCAATCATCCACTGTCGGAATTTCTGTTCTTAACCACTTTCTAGTAATGGCTTTCCTGCTAGCCGCACCTTGTATCTGAAATATATAT
>NC_140171.1:18238338-18305838 GCF_963971535.1 Notolepis coatsorum
CCTTGGGCCTGTGATGGGTGCAGCTGCCGGTAGATATGAAATTCTTCGTTATTTAGTTATTATCTTTGTCTTATTTCATTCATTGCCTTTTTTTTGGTATCTAAATAGAGTTTTTTGAATTATTATGTGTGGTAAGATGTTTATGTTATATGTATATGTGTGTAGGGATGTTCGATATTGGCTTTTTTTTACCGATATCCGATATACCGATATTGTCCAACTCTTAATTTCCAATACCGATATCAACCAATACCGATATATGCAGGCCCCCCCCCCTCCCCCCCCCCCCCCACCCCACCCCCCACCCCCAAGAAACGGAATCATTTCAGGTAATTAACATTACATATCTCTTGTTGTGGAATTAACACAACATTATACATACTTTTGACAATAAATAAAATAAGAATTTGTTCTTACTTGCTTGCCTGGGTAAATAACGGTTAAAGAAATTTTAAAAAATTAAAAAAATTATAATAATAATTTGAAAACGATACCGATATTTTCCGATATTACATTTTAATGCCAATATTGGCCGATAATATCGGACATCCCTATATATATATATATATATATATATATATATATATATATATATATATATATATATATATATATATATATATATATATATATATAGGATGTATGCAAGTATAAATACAATGAATGCTGTTTACCAGAGCCATACATATTGAATATAATGGCCCTAGCTATAAGTGGCTCTAGCATTGAGAGGGTCACTGAGTATAAATATCTTGGCAACTGACTCAACAGGGACATTTACATTTGAAATACCATATAGACCACTTTGCCAACACGCGAGACAGAAAATTGCTTTCTTGCAAAGAAACGGAACCAGCTTTCCTATGATTAGTAAAAAGAGGGACGTTGAAGCAGTACCATTATCATCTGGAACTGTGGTGCTGTCATTTATAGACATGCAGCCGTGCCCATTCTTAAACCACTCGACTCGCTCTGTCACTCTGTCCTCCGATGCTTTACTGGTGACAGCTGCAGTATGACACTCACCATCATGTATGATAGGGTTGGTGATGTCTTCTCTTGCAGAGAGGCGCACTAAATATTGGTGTCACAACTTCAGTCAGTTTTCAATTATGTTCTTCATTTCAGACCTGGACACACTCTCTCCTGCATCACCTGCTGATCACATGCACCTGACCTGGGCCCCGTTCCATGTACGTGGTTCAACTAAGTCGATCAACATGTCCATTATCCAGCTTCAGTTAACCCGATGTTCGAAGCCGGGATTTTCCTGTTTCACAAACCTGGATTCAGTCTCGTTAACTCAAGCCAGACTTGAGAGTCAGGCTAGATGCGCGCTCCCGTTTTAGGTGGAAAGCCAGCACGTATCGATGGCAGAGACCCTGATTCTCAACGGCATTGATTGATTAATTGATTTAAGACTTTATTGACAGATTGCAATAGGCTCAATCGCCTCGCCGACAAGTTAAATGCGTTATCTATAGGCTAATTCTAAGTCCATCATTACCTCAATCAATCAGATTATATTTCTTTAAACTTGCCTGCTGGATTGAATAATCAAATGAGATCTTGCTAGCGAAAATAACTAGTTAACTGTTATACAGAATTACGAGACGGCTTTCTTGCCCATTGATTGATGTATAGTCAATCTTTTACTTATCTACTCTGTGGTGTAACGGGTTGTTCTTTTGACTTCCACACGGATGACCCGGGTTCAAGACCGGGGTCCTTCTTTTTGCAATATAGGAATAATTCAATTTGGTGCACGTTGAGAGCTATATAAAGAATGACATCCTCAATGCATGTAGATTTATAATATTTTAACTTAAAACCAGGCTACTTTGGCGTATAATCATTAATATTATATTCAAAAAAATCATATTGGAAACTCCGGGATTAGAACCCGGGTCGCAAGATTGGGAGTCTTGAGCACTACCGCTGGGCCACTGTGCCAGATGGGATAAATTCATTGTTTATACATTAATGAACGAGAGACCCGTGTTTAGAATATTCCTTATTTTGAATGACGTTTTATTCCTTTATCCTCATTCATTCATGTGACGTCAACGGCTCATTCAATTTCTCAAATCCGTCAAACAGCGCATCTCATCAGACATCTTAATCCCAGTTACAATTAAAATAACCACATTGTTGTGTACATCGCACGAGCGAGCGCCACCGTCGCCACGGTATATATAACGTGCATTATTTAGGACAAAGTGAATTTAATATCAGCATTTTGGGTCTATTTTACATTTCAAAAGCCCCCTCTGGAAGAATGGAGCACAAAAACGTAATTCAGAATGGTATAATGCAGATCGTAGACTGTGGGAATAGTTTCAGGAAACGGGCTGTCACTTCTTTGCGGGGGCGTGGCGATAGTTCAGGCTAACTTGAACTTGAACTCTGCTTTCGACCAGGCTCAAACTTTTGGATATGTTGTCATGGTGATTTGGAAAATCCAGGTACATGAAATCGGAAAGTCAGGCTAACCGAGTTAGCCGGATAACTTTATCCGGCTAACTCGGTTATCCCGGTACATGGAACGGGGCCCTGCTCCACACACACACACACACACACACACACACACACACACACACACACACACACACACACACACACACACACACACACACACACACACACACACACACACACACACACACACACACACACACACACACACACACACACACACACACACACACACATACACACACACACACATACACACACTCACACACTCACACACTCACACACACACACACCTGCCCCTCATTAGCTAATCAGCCCCTTCAGTACTTAGACATGTTCATTTCCCTTGCTCCCTAGTGTCTTACCTAGATATCCAGCGTTTTGCTATCTTGTTTGACCCTCCCTGTTGGATTTCGGATTTCGGACTTCTCCTCCTGCCTGCCCCCTTATTGGATTTGTTTGCCACATGGACTGACATTCTGGTATTGACCCCTGCTTACTCTTTACACTCCTCCTGCCTGCTCCCTTACTGGATGTGTTTGCTACAGTACATGGACTGATATATTGGTATTGACCCCTGCATTACTGTTTCTGCCTGCCACATCTGAACTGTCACCGTGTCGTTGCTGTTGGGTTCTTGTCTGCCATACTGTGGGCCGTTACAATTGGTATTTGTATATTTTCAAAGCCCTTGTTGGTAAGGCTACCACCTTACATTACAGCATGTCGCTCGCTTGGAACTTTGGTCCACAGCTCGAATGACCGGCTTGTGCTGCTTTTTCCTTTTTTAATGGAACATCCAATTCCATTCCAACATGCTGTAAAGATCAAAACTCTTCCAGGCAAAAACATGATCACAAATCATCACAATCGTTGTAAATAAGGGCAACCTTAATGGTAATCGAGTTTTAAATAAAGGTTTGATATGATATGAGGGGGAATAATATGAGAATTGTTTGTGTGCATAGTCCGCTCTTCTGCATTTCAGATCAAGTAATGACAGCTCGCCATGGCAAGAGAGGAGTTTGATAGATGATTGACATTTAAAGTGCGATGCATAAAGTGCGACGGGAGGGAGGAAGTTCCTGTAATCGCAGCTCTCTTTCACTCATCTCTGTGTCTCTGTGCCTGTTCTCCCACTCGAGCCGGTCTCCGCTGTAGTGGCTGCTAAATATCCACTACAAGTGGACATGACTCGCAGCCTGCTAGCTCCTCCTTTCTTCCCTGGAGCGGCACGGGTACAGAGACCGGCAAGCGCTCTCTTTCTATCGTGGGAGAAAATGGAAACGTTTCCTCGTGTGCTGCTCCGTTGCTTTCGTGCGGTTACTGTGATGTTGTTACTGTAGTTTTAAAAGCACGTTGACACACAGGTTGGCCCTTTTTTTACTTTATTTTGTAGAAATGTGTACATTTTGTATTATGCAGAATTTATCTTCACCCTACAGCACCTCTTTGCTCCTCTCCCCTGCTCCCTCTTCTCTCCTCTCCTCTCCTATCCTCCTCCCCTCTCCTCTCCACCACTCCTCATCTCCTCTCCCCTGCTCCCTCTTCTCTCCTCTCCTATCCTCCTTCCCTCCCCTCTCCTCTCCACCACTCCTCTCATCTCCTCTCCTAAATGGTAAACAGACTGCATTTATATAACAGCTTTTATCCAAAGTGATTTACAACTTATGCCACACATTCACCCATTCACTCACACATTCACTCAGTCACACCGGTGGCGGAGGCGACCATGCAAGGTGCTGCCCCGCTCAAGGACATTTCGACGCACTGCCGGGATGAGACGGAATCAAACCGTGAACCTTTTTACCAGATTACCAGACGACCGCTCTACCTCCTGAGCCACTGTCGTCCAGGAGGTCCAGATTAAAACAGAGCAGCTTCTTATCAAGACCCCCCCCCCCCCCTCTTATCATTCTGTCCGTGTCCGTACCTTCTCCTGTTATCTCACTGTTTTGTCTCTGTCTCTCCTACCCCCCCCCCCGTCTGTCTCCTCTCCTTTGCCTTTTGTCTTGCTCCTCTTTCTACATTCTACTATTGCTAGGTCTCAAATGTACGAACCCCCCCTCCTTCCACATCCTCTTCCTCCCTTGGTGTCTGGTGGAGGGGAGGAGCTATATGGAAATGAGATGATTACCAGTGTTCATTTAATTAATATCATTGTTTCTCTGTTACCTGTACCATGTATTTTGCTTTGTATGTGTTTGTATATTCGTCTATGTGGACCCCAGGAAGAGAAGTTGTAACAGCTAATGGACCAATTAACTAAACTTAAAGATGCTGTAATTGGTAATCTTTGTAGTACATTCCAACAGCCATCACTGGTATAGAGTATTTGGTCAGTAACATGGGTAACAGTCCCTCCACTTTGCAGTAAACAGAAAATACATTTTCGGGTATCGCTTCCCACTTTATCCAATCAGGAGAGAGAACCCTAGATATGTTTACTCATTTTGTGTTACTGCTCTGGTTATTTTACTTGTTTCAACCACTATTTATTTATTTATTTGACTATTTGCTTAAACCACATAACGTCCAAAGGCCCTCATGCGGGACAAACGTGCATGGCGGCACTTTGCTCTTGTCTGTTGGCTCCGGTCTGCATTTTTCGCCGATCATCCAATATACCATTTGAAAGTTGAATTTGCCGCCTTTCGATCGCCACCACACTCGACCAATTGCGTGGTTCAGGTCTCGAGTTACAAGACCATATATCCGGCGAGCGTCGTTTGGCAGGCCGCTCAGTCAAATGACCACGTCCGGTAATGAGCGGTCCTGAACTGACCTGAGTATTGATCACCGCTGTAGCCAAGGAGCGTCTGCTCCAAAAGCAACCCGAGATGGGCGGGTGAGAGAAGTCCTTTGTCCTGATTCAAGCGTCAGAATGAATGGAAGTGGACGGCCATTTTGGATAATCACGCTGAATTATTGCGGTACACACAGTACAAAAACCTTTTCTACAAAACGAATTTTCCGTGGGATTTTTATAAACTTTCGATATTATGACTATAAGACTTCAGGCTATGGAACCGTTGTGTTTTCCACCTCCTACCTCTCACCTGGAACCCAAAAAACAGGAATCTGGCAACTAGTCAACACAAAAATAAGGAGAAAATATTTTATTTCAGTGTGTTCAAACCTCTGTTTCTCTAATACATTATCACCAAAGTGATTTTTATTTATTGCTTTAGCAACTTCAGAATGTTACCTTTCTAAAAAGGTAAAGAGACCAGACTCATGCATGTGCTATTAGTATGCTATTTATGGTATTGGATAAAGTGGGAACGGGATACCAGAAAATGTATTCTCTGTTTACTACAGAGTGGAAGGACTGGGAGACCCATGTTACTTCCTTCAGAACCACCAGGCCCTAACCCTCTCCTGCGACCCCTTGACCTCCTGTTTACAGAGGCAGTCCTGGCCTTCTTTCTCCTCCTCCTCCTCCTCCTCCTCCTCCTCCTCCTCCTCCTCCTCCTGGTCTGGTTCCTCAACTCATGGAGTTTGAGGTCAGCTACCGCCTCAGTTTTTCCGCGGCGATGTAGATCCAGATCCTGCGGGGGCGGAGTTCTGCACACATTCATTTAGTTGGACAGTTATTGAGAGTAAACTAGTTTCAATATGGCCACCTGTGATGTAATCAGGGGACATCGGATCCTTGTGTTGTTAATTACAGCACCGCAAAATGATGTAGATGAAAAAATAGCGATGCCTCGTCTTGTACAGAAGCCGCTATGTTATCATCTCCTGCAGCTGTATTTAATTAACACAACGCGACGATGCAACGACCCCCGATGATATCGCAGGTGGCCGTATTCAAACTCGTTTACTTTCAATAACTGTCAAACTAAATGAATGCAAATTTTATTTATTTTTTTTAGATTACACACATACTAAAATACAAAGTGCCCCTTTAATTGAATGATGTATACAGTAGGTGCAGTGCAGCCTGGTGGTTTTGTAGTGCATATTACAAGCTGTATTTATTTTTTCAAATCACACCCATGCCATGAAGATGATGATGATGATGATGATGATGATGATGATGATGATAGATTATGATGTATGTCTGAGGAAATTATGCACCTTGTGCAGTTTCTTTACTTTGACAAACTTCATCTATCTGCCCCTCCTCTTCCTCTCAGGGTGAGAGGTGACCGATGTTCCCCTCCTCTTCCTCTCAGGGTGAGAGGTGACAGATGTTCCCTCCTCTTCCTCTCAGGGTGAGAGGTGACCGATGTTCCCTCCTCTTCCTCTCAGGGTGACAGATGTTCCCTCCTCTTCCTCTCAGGGTGACAGATGTTCCCTCCTCTTCCTCTCAGGGTGACAGATGTTCCCTCCTCTTCCTCTCAGGGTGAGAGGTGACAGATGTGCCCCTGCCTCTAGAGCAGGGAGGGGCAACTGGCGGCCCGCGGGCGGCATGCGGCCCTCACCGATGCTCCATGTGGCCCCAGGCCAATATTTATATAAAAATATATATATATATATTATTATTTTTATTTTTTTGCATTCGACTAAGAGGTTGGCAGTCGACTATGGCTCCTTTCGATCGATTAGTCAACTATTCGACTAATAGGGGTCAGCCCTAGTGTGGACATATATTTAACACTGTTGAAAGTGCCGTGCAGCAATATGGGGGGTTTGATAAACTGTCCGCTGTTGTTACCGATGGAGCACCCGCAATGAAAGGAAAACACACAGGATTCGCCGGGCTTCTAAGGCAGAGTGGCGTTGAGTGTCCAATGCTGCACTGCATTATACATCAGGTAAGTTCGCTAACATAATTTCCATCTATTGTGGGTCACTAATAATCAGGGGTGCAGTGGTCATGCCATGCGGTACCACGCCGTCCCAGCACTTTTCTGAGCAGAAGTACGCGCACGGACGTACAAAAATGAAACGTTATTTCATCTGATGCAGATCGCATGCACAAACATTGAAGTTGACATTCCTTCTATTGTGCGCCAACAGGAGAGACCACAAGTTGTTACGATAGGTGGGTAGTGAGGGTAGACGAAGCGAACACAGGTAGCGGACCGGAATGGAGGAGGCAGAGACGGCAGGATACGTTTAAAGTAACAGACTTTACTGAACACGACTGTACGTTACCAAAGAGAACATAAACGGCACAGCCGAGCTGGCGCTAGAGAAAGAGAACTGATTTGTAAAACACAGAAAATAAAACAACAACAAAACAAAAGACTAATCTACTTACAAGTGCATATTACAAACAGCAAGGCACGGGGGAACACAGGAGAATCGACGAGAAGGGTAACACTGAGGACTTGGAGGAAATGGCACCACAAGGAAGTGAGGACAGACAGAACCTAATTACCCAAACTAATTAACAATCAAGAACACCTGGCCAACACAGAATCACAACACAACCTAGACAATAAAGCAATGACAAACTAAACACAACTAGACACTACGGCAATGGCACACAACAACACAACAGGGGGGTGACATCACACATAGACAGGGGTGGCCCAGGACAACACAACATTACAAATTAAATCCACAATGTGTAACCAACATGTGATAGCAGCCCGTACCATAGGGCTTAGGTCCCTAGAGGGAGGCCGAGAGCCAATGTTAGGCAGAGAGCCAATGTTAGGTGGAGGGAACTGCCCAATGTTACCATCCTGCCCAGTCCAGCCAGGACTGGGCCTAGGAACGTGACACAAGTGTCTCATTAAAGACAGAACCATTATTGACCCACTGTGGGGGAGGGTGAATGTCATGCCAGTTTGATAAAGGGTTAATGGGAGACACTCAGGAATGTTTTCTTTAGTAGCAGGATAAAAGTTTATACATTTAACAAAATCATTTATTATTGCACTTTTGATTTACTGTTGTAGTCAAATGCAGCAGGAATGCTGCTTTGTGTTTGTTGAGCAGTGGGCTTTAAGTTCATACATTTATTTTAATAGAAGCCTTAATTATAATTTGTCATTTTTGTATATATTTGGGTTACACAGCAATACTTTCAAATTCAGCTGTATTTATAAATCCATAAAGTTGAAATTAAGCATTACTAAATGCGTTTGAAATGGAATAAAAACAAAGTTACAGCAAATTACAATAGTTTATATGCCTTATTTATCACATCTGTGACTATTATGGGCTATTTGAGTGATGGGGTACTACTGGCTGGACTGCCGATAAACAATGCGGCCCCCCAGATTGAGTGTGGACATTTAGTGGCTCTCACCATATACAAAGTTGCCCACCCCTGCTCTAGAGCTTCTAAATGGCTCCTCTTTGCTCATGACTCACTTTCTCATCCCTGCCTCCACTTGCTGAGAGAACAAGTTGGGATTCTGGGATCTCTCTCTCTCTCTCTCTCTCTCTCTCTCTCTCTCTCTCTCTCTCTCTCTCTCTCTCTCTCTCTCTCAGTTCGGTCAGGTGATTTGTCCATGTTTTACTATGGGACTGTGGTTAATCTGCGAGTCCAGTGGACAGCAATGCAATCCAAGCAAAACAATAGACCAACTCGCAGAGTGATGTGAGCTACAGTACAGCTACCCCGCCACCACTTATTTTTTTGGCTTATTTGTTTTTGCTTTGTTTGTTTGTACTAGTACTGTTTGTTCATTCATCGTTTTTTCATGCTTAATGTTATCTCTTTTCATGCTTTGGGGATGTGGGGGGGGGGGGGGGGTCTCATGGGATGTGGGACGACGAGAGTGTAGTGGGTGTGTATTTTTATTTTATTGTGAAGTACAGTGTGTGAAGTGAAATTTTTCTAAAAGCACATTTATTAAAAAAAAATATTATATAAGGACATTTAAAATACTTAATTCCATCCATTCTTCATCAGACATCACCATGACCACATTGACTAAAGACGTCTTCCAAGTCCAGTTTAAACCATACACATCAACATTCCTTTGCGGTGAGCTATAGGCTATACTCCCTAGTTTACGGGGGACGTCGCTTGGATCTCTGACTCTTTTTGTCTGAGGATTATTTTAATGTGTTCATCACAAGATGGATGGCATGGCAAGATAACTCACACGGATGACGAGGTCGAAGTCTGGAGAGTGTTTTACATGCGCCTTGACAGCATTTAGCCTTGACATTTAGCCTTCATCCTATTTCCACGATACTAGCGCTTGTTTCCCTATGCTTTTTCTTTTGTTGTTGTTGTTGTTGTTGTTGTTGTTGTTGTTGTTGTTGTTGTTGTTGTTGTTGTTGTTGTTGTTGTTGTTGTTGTTGTTGTTGTTGTTGTTCTTAGCTCTATTCTATTTAAATCTTTCAAAAATTTTCTTATGTACCACCAGTTGCTATTGCATACATATTTGTGTTTTATTACACGTATATGTTCATACAGTACATACCAACTATTTCGCCTGTTTTATTCTCCACCATATCGATCATCCATAGCAACACTACTATCAGCGACATCCAAGAAGGGGGATCCCCCCTTGGACGGCCCTTCTAAGGTTTCTCTCCTCCACATGGCTTTTTTCCTATTGCTAGGTTTTTAGTGAGTTTTTCCTTACCTTCGCTGGGGTATGTCTGGGAGTGCTGTTTCTGATTTCATTATGGGTTTTTTGTAGGGATGTTCGATATTATCGGCCGACCGATATTATTGGCCGATATCGGCAGTAAAATGTGATATCGGAAAATATCGGCATCGGTAAAAAAAAAAAAAAAAAAAACAATAACAATATTTGTTATATATATATCCAGTGAAATTATTAGTTACCTGAAATTATTCAGTTTTTTGGACGGGGAAACCCTGCATATATCGGTATCGGTTGATATCGGTATCGGAAATTAAGAGTTGGACAATATCGGAATATCGGTATCGGTAAAAAAGCCAATATCGAGCATCCCTAGTTTTTTGTTCTTGATTTATTGTGATGTTTCTTGTTTAAAGAAGACTTGTCCAGCCCATGGGGACATTAACGTGTGATTTGATTTAGATTGAACCAAAAGCTCTGTTGTGGCAATGGATCGGCCCTGGAAAGTAGAAGGACTTGACATAGAAAGTAATGGAGATTACAAATAAAGCCCAGTAACAGGTATGTTCCTCTCAGAGTCACACGGCACACGCGGATGGAAAGAGGCCCCGTCCCCAAGATGACATCGCCAGCTGTTATGATGGAAAAAACATCTCACGTCTACTCTCACAAAAAAACTCATTTTGGAATATTATTGATGTAATGTTTACCCCTCAGACCGTTGCTTGCTAAACGGTGACAGTTTTGAGGTTGAGGCTCATTCATGTATTTTTTTTTCAATCACAAGCAATCAGGTAACATTTGTTTTCCTAAATTGGGTAATCGAAGTATTCTGATGCTGTCTGCTGCAGTGTTATTGATTAGTGTGTGTGTGTGTGTGTGTGTGTGTGTGTGTGTGTGTGTGTGTGTGTGTGTGTGTGTGTGTGTGTGTGTGTGTGTGTGTGTCTGTGTGTCTGTGTGTCTGTGTGTCTGTGTGTGTGTGTGTGTGTGTGTGTGTGTGTGTGTGTGTGTGTGTGTGTGTGTGTGTGTGTGTGTGTGTGCGTGTGTTTTCCTGGACCTGACCTGGTGAGATTGTGACTTGCGCTGAGTGGAATGTGGTGTGTGTCCAGCGGTGGACGTGGATTAACACATGGCCTGGACACATTTATTTGTGTACATGTGTGTGTGTGTGTGCGTACATATACGTACGTGAGAGTATGCATGCTCATGTGTGTGTGTGTGCATGCGCACATACGTACGTGACAGTATGCATGCTCGTGTGTGTGTGAGGGAGAGAGAGTATGTGTGCATGTTTATGAGTATGTGTGCGTTTATGAGTGAGTGAGTGAGTGTGTGTGTGTGTGTGTGTGTGTGTGTGTGTGTGTGTGTGTGTGTGTGTGTGTGTGTGTGTGTGTGTGTGTGTGTGTGTGTGTGTGTGTGTGTGAGGGAGGGAGATAGAGAGAGAGAGTATGTGTTCATGTGTAAGAGTGAGTGTGTGTGAGGGAGATAGAGAGAGAGTATGTGTGCATGTTTATGAGTGAGCGTGTGTGTGTGTGTGTGTGTGTGTGTGTGTGCATGCATATGCGTACGTGTACATGTACATGTGCGAGAGAGAGAGCGATAGAGAGAGCAGGGGAACACATGGAGAGAAAATTAGGCCAGTACATACCATTCTCACTCACCCACGGAGAAATCCAAGACCTAGACCCTAAATCCTCGAGTGACCTCTGCCCCCCCTGCTCTCCTCCATACATAGACGTGACTTATATCCTAACCTACACCCCCCCCCCCCCCCCCCTCAACCCCCCCCCCCCCCAACTCTCCTATATTCTCACACTGGCCATCGACTTTTCCATGGAAACGGACTAGATGTGAGTCTTCGCAGACGTGGGGTTCAGGGGAGGGGAAACTCCACTCTGCTCGGCTGTCGCCCACCTTTTAATCTATAGGTTGATATATTAGGTGTAGAAAGAGTCGGAGGAGAAGTCTGTTAAATTCACTCCTCCGTTAAAAAAAAACACGCCCCTCGGACCGAATGAGGTGTGCGCCGGTGGCTCCTCAATGCGGGCAAAGCGTCGGGACTCTGATCGAAACCCACAGAGACCCGAAGGAGAGGAAGCGAACGCCATCGCCGGCGTGAGCGACACCCTGTAGCGTAAAAACATTAACACTTTCAGTGCCGGCCATTAACATTGGAAAGCATGGTTAAATGCCAGCACCCACTTCAATGATAGCGTTGTGAACGCATAATCTCTGTCTTAAATTATGGCTATGTGTCTAATCTGCCTGTCGCTTATCAATGACTTGTTTGCAGTCAACATTGTCGAAACAGATTGTTTTTTAATCGGTTCATTTCCGTTTTATAGCATTTTGAAAAGCCCTCGTTTTCAAGGAAAGTATATAGATTCCGTGATAAAAGGCGTTTACTGGAATATTCTGGAATACACAAACACGTTGTAATTTTTCGGCCTATTTATGAATCGTTTTCAAATAAACGCTAGATTATCGATAGTATATGTGTACTTATGCACGCTATAGAGGCGGCTGAAATATCGATTCTCTCATTTCCTGATCGCGCACACACAGACACACACACACGCATAGGGCAAACGCTTATATCTCTGTGAAAATAGCTCTGATTATCCTAAGACTGGTAAAATAAATTCCTTACCTGAGATCAGATGTTATCCAAAAAGATTATTCCAATTCCTGATCGCCATTCCAAATATCGATCACACTTATTGATTACAGTGTTGGGTACTGTAAATACATAATCCACGCGTTTTCCGGGCCGGCGAGCACAATGGATTCTTCAGTTGGCTTGAGAGAAAATTTAAATGAGGAAACTGGCCCCCCCCCTTCGTCAGTGTAAAGTAATGGGGTACAGTTACACAGGTCGGGACGATAGGGGGCGGTATCTTCCCAATTGAGCTCAGAGAGAGTCTGCAACACTAGCGTGAGGCTCGATTGATGAAATATGAATTAAAATATAGCGTCGGGGGCACTCAAAGGTCGGCATGAACTAACGACAAAACGCGTCCGTGGCACTCAATGTGTTAAAGGGCGCACTTCGCCGATGTTCGACCTCGATCCCGGTCGCTTCCGTTTATTGTTGTTGTTCTTAGCTCTATTCTATTTAGTTGCTATTTAGTTGCTATTGAGATAAGATAAAATAATCCTTTATTGATCCCCTTGGGGAAATGCGGGTATCAAAGCAGCATGGGGCGGGGATATAGGGTGGGGGATGCATAGACATAATTATTTGCATGTACATATTTGTGTTTTATTACACATATATGTACATACACTATTTCGCCTGTTTTATTCTCCCCCCATCGATCATCCATAGCAACGCTACTATCACCGACATCTAAGAAGGGGGATCCCCTCTTGAACGGCCCTTCTAAGGTTTCTCTCCTCCACATTGCCGGTGGTGCTTTTTTCCTATTGCTAGGTTTTTAGTGAGTTTTTCCTTACCTTCGCTGGGGTATGTCTGGGAGTGTTGCATTTATTTATTTTACATTTATTTTGTATTTCATGGTGGGTTTTCTGTTCTTGATTTATTGTGATGTTTCTTCTTGACTTGTTTAAAGAAGACTTGTCCGGCCCATGGGGACATTAACTTGTGATTGCGGGCTTTACAAATACATTTTATTCGATTTGATTAGGAGGACACACGATAATCGGAGCGTGAAAGTCGTCGACGTTTCTCTGAGAGCTCTGGTCCCTGAGAAACCGGATGAAGCAGACCTCTAATGAACTGCAGATGCTGTTTCCTCAGCTATTGTAGCGCAGGACCAACTCCAGGGAGGTTGAGGAAATAACTGAGGACATAGAGTCTGCAGCTCTGTGCCCAGTGACATCATTGGGTGGAGTTTGGGGGTGGGGGGAGGGGGGGCTCTCAAGACACAGGTTGGTAAGTTTAACTCATTGGACGCCAGACCCGATGATAGTCGGGTTAACTCGCCGACCGCTCAGCGCCAATCACGAGTATAGTCGGGTTTTAATCGTTATTTATTTTATTAGCGATATCCATTCAGTTTCATCCATCCAGCCTGATGTTATCGTTGGGAATGGGTCTGAGCTCACAAAAGGGCAAATACCGCCGCCTACGCCTTCCCGCTGGTATTGCACTCCATTGGGAATGGTGTAGTTTCCAGGGGTCTTTTCATTCTTGCACGAGGAAGGATAAGAATGATGATTTAGCTTTGATTTCAGGAAGATTCGATAATCAGGCGAAAAATTACGTGTTTAGTGTATTCCACTAAAGGGCTATTATCGCGTATTTTCCTGGAATTAAGAATCACCAAAACTATACTCATATTCCAAACGGTATAAAACGGAAATGTACCGATGAAAAAACAATCCGTTTTGTACATGTTGACTGGAAGCAACTCTCTGATAATCGACGGGTGTATTAGACCCATAGCTATAATTTAAGATATATTTTAAGCACTAAATCTCGCAGTCCCCCCATTGATTAAAGCGGTGGTGTTCTAGCGCCCTCTCGCGCATTAAGCGATGGCGCAGAATGAGTTAATGTCTGATTATCACATGTCCTCCTACAACAGAACGATGGGATTTAGGTTATATATCTGCAAAATGCCCCTTTAACAATGTTTATAGTCTAGCAATGCCATTCTCATAACACAATAAGAGGGTATTTTCAAGAAAACAAGCCAATTCTGCTCCAATGTAATACCAGTTTTAGTTTTTCCTGTAGAATATCTTATCCGAGATTGTCTATTTTGCTTATTTGTTGATTAAAATTTGTGTAAAGTTTGCATACCTTTTATATTCGACCATTACATCACCGGACACACCCACGAAAACCTTCCTGGACTCCACCGACACACAGGAGAGAACAGGAATTGACCGTCTCAATCCCTGCCCTGGATCCTCCAATTACAACTGTTGCTTTGTTCGTCCGAGGAAAGCAACAGTCACGATTGGAGGATCAAGAAAAGAGGGCAGGGTTTGATATATGTCAATTATAATGTCAAAAGTATAGCCTACACCGCAGGTGACAAGCATACACACTGCCCTACACTGTAATCATACTAATCATAATAATCTTAACTACCCACCTCATACCATAGTCTAGCCATATACAACAACAGTTCTATATATACCAGATATATACATTTATATTTTCGGGATATATATATATCCATATCTGTCTGAATATACCTGCATATAATCCTTCTATATACCTATACACGTGCATAAAACTCTGTATGCTAGCATGTACAATAATGCTGTATACCGTATATCATTTTATTCTTCTTATATTTATTCTGGGCATGGTCACATATATCCACATCTGTCTGTACATATCTGCACATAATCCTTTTACATATCTGTAGATAATATATCTATATCTGTACATATCCATTACCTACTCTTGCTAGTTACGCTGCTGGCCAGTATGACTACTACCACAGTGTCTTTATACCTGTATCACTGTATTAGTACCCAGTAGTACTAATTCATATATTTTATACCCAGTTTAATCACCTGTATATTGTATTACTATTGCATTTCACTGTTACATTTGCACTCTGGTTGGATGCCAAACCTCTTTTCGTTGTACTATACTTGTGCTGTATGATGACAATACATTTAAATCTAATCTAATCTAAAACGTTCATCATGTGGAAATGGGGATTTCAACAAGGAATGGGAACCTGCTTAATGTGGGACCTTCCCTCTGGGGAGACATTTGTCATGTGAACGAGGAAGGGAAACACTAAAATGAGGAAAGGTTGTAGCCTGTTGTATATCAACAGAAGAGTGAACTTTTTATCTTTCTTTTCTTTCTTTTCTTTAAGGAAATCTCCCCATAAATTCTGGATAATATCACTGTCGTATGATACAGAAAAGTCCCTAAAGAGAGGTTGTTATTGGTCCTTCCCACTTTTCTATGCAGCATGCATGATATTTTTGGGGGGCACTGTGGATTGTAATCATTTTCGTTTTTTTTTATGACGTATGCATCCATCCAATCTATTGTGTATATTTATAAAATGTTGGCATACAGTATATTGTTAACCCTTTCACTGCCACACTACCAAACGGTTAACCCTTTCATTGTGACAAGACACTGCCACACAACAGCAGGTTAACCCTTTTACTACCACAGTGCTTGTTTAAATTAAATACTGTACCTGTTGTATTTTCATCTATATTACATACATTGACATACCTTTAAGCACCTGTGCACATGGGTTTATGTCAGTAAAAAGGTACTTACTACTTGGTAGCCTATTCTTTGAGTTATTTTTGGCAGTTCTACAAAATCAAATATTGCCCTCAATTAAATCCTGCCAAACACAACAACCTGTCTGTTGCTTGGAGGATGCAATTCTGGAGGGTATGATGTTACGCTATAGCTTACAAACACTAGTGAGGACAGCCTAGTAAAAGGATGACCACTTACCATGGGATTTCTAAATTAACTTTTAAGTTAGACAAACTACACTGCACTCCATCGACATGGAAACCAGGTCGAGCCAACGGAGGTTCCAGTTGAAGACAAAGGAACAGACTCGAAGGTTCGGTCCTCTCTTATAATCGCTCTAGAAAACCCTGCTCTTTGCACCCGTCAACAGGCTCCAGAGGCCACTTGGAAGCAGCAAGAGGCCGAAGCAGAGGCTGCCCAGGCAGAAGGCGCAGCGTTGCGGACGGTAGCGGTGGATATGGACGATGGCTCCGACCACATTCAAGAATTTGAGTTGTTGCCCCTTTCGAGACAGAGAGCGCACTTAAAAGAACTGCTGGCCACAGACCTTCTATAGGAGACCACTGTACCAACAGAGGGACACGCAGAAGCCCCACATAGATTTACTACAGCGGAGACATTATGACCACCCAGCACAGTTCTCCCCGCGACAACAGCCAACACACTCAGCCAAAACAAATCATGACACTGCAACAGCTGATCTTGCCAAATCTCTCACTAAGAATCGGCTGGTTTCCTCAGGAATGACACAGTTTGACGACCTACACGTCGGACACTAGCCCGGAGGGAGACCTTTATCAATGCAATTGAAAACCTTGAGCAAGTGGAGAGACGGAATCACTGATCAAACGGCTGGGCAAGGATTCAAGTGAACAGGCACTTAGAATTAGGTTTGTACCTGTCAAAGAATCCCCCCTTGGCCTTAACACGATTTGGAGAGTTGGGACAAAACATATGGATCTCCTGAAGCAACAGAGAGAGAGAGAGCTCTTTTTTAGTAATATAGCAAACTTCAGTCACAAACTTCAAGAACTGGCAAGAATGGCAGACCTACTGATAGAGCTGGATGTTGCCAAGAAAGATGGGTACTTGCCAGCGCTAGCTTACCGTGACACAGCTAGAGAAATGGGTACTTGCTAGGGGTGGGGGAAAAAATCGATACGTAGTAGTATCGCGATACTTTGCGTGGCGATACTGTATCGATACAGGGATGCCAAGTATCAATATTTAATTATTTATTAAAATTAAAATGTTTGTGTGTTTTTTTTTGTATAAAGAAGTTGCATTGTTCATTTCAATACCTGTAATAGTACAGTAGTCCACACACACTGTGTGCATTCAGTTGAGTTGGAATATGACTAATACGAACAGTTCAGTTTGTCAGGTACATGCAACACAGATTACAGTGTTTACATCTGTCTGCTTGAGAAAACACCATGTTCTGCAATAAAAATGATTGAAGTGAGACGAACAGACTGAACTTTATTTTATTAGATAAAACATGTTGACAAAGTTTTACTTTGCAGTTGAAAAAAGGTAATAAATCGCAATATTAATATCGCAATATGCAGCATATCGCAATATATTTAGTATCGCAATACTATCGTATCGTGACTCAAGTATCGTGATAGTATCGTATCGTGAGGCCTCTGATTCCCACCCCTAGTACTTGCCAGTGCTAGCTTACTGTGCCACAACTAGAAAGATGGGTATTTGCCAGTGCTAGCTTACCGTGACATACAGTGGCGGCCGGTGGGTACTTCGCCACTAGGGGCGCTATACCAAACATTTTGCAAACATGTACAGTACAGTACCACGCAACAGACTCATGGCAAGACGTGAGCGATTCGACTCACGCTCACGGCAATGAATCGGCTCTTATGAACGAGTCGCTCAGCTGTTACTACAACAACACACAACCAGTCAAATAAAGTATAGTCTAGACTCTAATTCACAACTTGAAACACAATATATAAATAGAAAAGTTAGAAACAAAACTCGCCCCGTCTCCAAACACAGGCAGATCTCTCCCTCTCTCCTTCTCTCTCTCACACACAGCGCGACGTGGAATCGATTCGTTACACAATCAGACCTATTATATACCAAGAATAACTTCAGTATGAGTCAGTGGCGGCTCGCCACTGGTGGCGCTATGGGCGCCGACCCACCTGTTAAATGAGAGAATAAGACAAAAAAAAAACGTTTTTGTTTTTTGTTTTATAGCCCTATAAATAATATAAACATGTTTAAAATGAATAATATTTACTAATTTTAAGTATGTTTGTATTTCCAATGCACAATATAACGTTATTATCTAAATAAAAAAAACAGCGTTTTCATGGGCAGGAAGTGACGTTTTTTTTTATTTTTTCGTATTTCTCGCCCGGGCAAGAAGCGATAGCGCTCTGAGTGCGCGTCACAGTTTGATCGCTGTCTCCGTCACAGCCAATCAGTGCATACGGCGTTGTGCGTTGAAATATGACTATTATGTTGGAATCCGAGCGCGATTTGAAGCGGTCTAGAAAGCAGCGTGAACTTCCGTGAGAATTTCCATAGCCGCATTTCGCGGAGACGCTCTCTGATTGGCCGACGCCAGTATTTTTTTCTATGGCAGAATTTCACAGAGACGATCTCTGATTGGCCGAATCCAATTTCTAATGTTCCAATTCTAGCAAGTTCTAGCTTGGTTCCTGGTACTAGGACTGTTGTTTGTCTTAGAGCGTGCCGTGCTGTGACTGCAAGTTCTTTAGACTGTTAAGCTTAGGCACTCTTTCAAAGTTGGTTAAGGTTAGAGTTTGTCTTAGAGCATGGCGATAGAACGCCAGGTAGTTTGCAGTCTGTTCGAGCGGAAATGGACAAAGGAATGTACTTGTTGAGTGTTGTGCTAACATCGACGAGCTCAGCTGAGCTAACACTTGGCTAACAAGCTATATGGCGGATTATACACGTTTCCTGCCCTGGACGTTTCAACTAAACAGTGAGTCTCTCTCTCTCTCCCTCTAACGTTAGTACTACTAGGCTGGTGCGGGCTAACTGGCTATCGTTCTGGGAGCTAACGTTAGTAGTACTACTAGGCTGGTGCGGGCTAACTGGCTATCGTTCTGTGATTTGTTTACTTGGTAACACGGGTTGCTAAGGAATTTAGGTTCGAGGTTGAAGAAATCTCTCTCTCTCTCTCTCTCTCTCTCTCTTCTTAACGTTAACGGTTGTAAATAGTTTTTTTAGGAGCAGTACTACTGCTGGCCATTCATGAAGCGAGACATTGCTGATTGTTTATTTATCGATGGCTCATTGATTTAACTACTGCAGCTCTCTCGGATTGAAAATACGTGGATTATGGCTTGTTCAATATCGTCTATGTTTGAATGAATGAATGAATGAGAACTTTATTAACAGATTGCAGAATGGGTACAATACAGTACGGCTCAATACACACAATTGTTAAGGGGATGCAGACCAGAGAAAGACGTTTGTCTTGTTTACATCAGGGTCCCAGATTTTCGATTCATATCGATAGTTTAATAGCTAGCCTTGGCTCGTTTAACAATATGCAAAATATGTGTACAGCCCTGTACTCATACTGAAGTTATTCTTGGTATATAATAGGTCTGATTGTGTAACGAATCGATTCCACGTCGCGCTGTGTGTGAGAGAGAGAAGGAGAGAGGGAGAGATCTGCCTGTGTTTGGAGACGGGCGAGTTTTGTTTCTAACTTTTCTATTTATATTGTGTTTCAAGTTGTGAATTAGAGTCTAGACTATACTTTATTTGACTGGTTGTGTGTTGTTGTAGTAACAGCTGAGCGACTCGTTCATAAGAGCCGATTCATTGCCGTGAGCGTGAGTCGAATCGCTCATGTCTTGCCATGAGTCTTGCGTGGTACAGTACTGTACTGTACTGTACATGTTCGCAAAATATTTGGTATAGCGCCCCTAGTGGCGAAGTACCCAGCGGCCGCCACTGGTATGAGTACAGGGCTGTACACATATTTTGCATATTGTTAAACGAGCCAAGGCTAGCTATTAAACTATCGATATGAATCGAAAATCTGGGACCCTGATGTAAACAAGACAAACGTCTTTCTCTGGTCTGCATCCCCTTAACAATTGTGTGTATTGAGCCGTACTGTATTGTACCCATTCTGCAATCTGTTAATAAAGTTCTCATTCATTCATTCATTCAAACATAGACGATATTGAACAAGCCATAATCCACGTATTTTCAATCCGAGAGAGCTGCAGTAGTTAAATCAATGAGCCATCGACATAGTCAGTGTGGTAACGTTATTATTGCATCCAAGATTGATACACGGCTGGCTAGGCAGTTGGTAGTCATAGTCTTGTGTTATAAAATAAATAAACAATCAGCAATGTCTCGCTTCATGAATGGCCAGCAGTAGCCTAACAGTACTGCTCCTAAAACTATTTACAAACGTTAACGTTAACCACAGAGAGAGAGAGAGAGAGAGAGAGAGAGAGAGAGAGAGAGAGAGAGAGAGAGAGAGAGAGACTCACTGTTTAGTTGAAACGTCCAGGGCAGGAGAGCTTGATAAACGTGTATAATCCACTGATGATGTATTCCAGACCACTGTCCACTGTAGTCTGTCTCCAGACTGCATCCGCCATATAGCTTGTTAGCCAAGTGTTAGGTCGTTAGCACAACACAAGTACATTCCTTTGTCCATTTCCGCTCGAACAGACTGCAAACTACCTGGCGTTCTATCGCCATGCTCTAAGACAAACTCTAACCTTAACCAACTTTGAAAGAGTGCCTAAGCTTAACAGTCTAAAGAACTTGCAGTCACGGCACGCTCGTCTAAGACAAACAGCTGCCTGCATCATTCTCACAACAACACAACTATCTCCACCGACCAACCTAGGAATAACCTAGAATTGGAACATTAGAAATTGGATTCGGCCAATCAGAGATCGTCTCTGTGAAATTCTGCTACGGAAAAAAATACTGGCGTCGGCCAATCAGAGAGCGTCTCCGCGAAATGCGGCTACAGATTGATAAAAGATAAAAAACGAGTGTTTTTTAATTGCGATAATAACATTATATTGTGCATTGGAAATACAAACATACTTAAAATGAGTAAATATTATTCATTTTAAACATGTTTATATTATTTATAGGGCTATAAAACAAAAAACAAAAAGATACTTTTTCTTGTTCTACTCTCATATAACCAGGCAGGGCCTGAAGGGGGGGCGGCGCCCTTGATCCCCTAGTGGCAGAGCCGCCACTGGTGACATAGCTAGTAAGATGGGTACTTGCCAGCGCTAGCTTACCATGACACCGCTAGAGAGATGGGTACTTGCCAGCGCTAGCTTACCGTGACACAGCTAGAGAGGGCAGAACATTTCAGAGAGACTGCCCTTATATCTCCAAGACAAGTGGTTGTCTCAAGAGTGCAACATGGTGTTGCCTTTCCTCTTCTCTGCTCCTGTAAAGAGTTAATGTGCAGGGAAGCAGCTGAAAAGATGAATGACCCCATCTTTAACATGCCCACCTCACTCTCTCTACAATCTCTTAGAAGAAACTGAAACCTGTCTCTGTACAACCACTTAATTGATGGGCAATTTTTTCAGAAAACACCTGAAAATTGCATACCCAAAGTAATCTGCAATTTATTATACTTTATACTTAGGCCTATAGCACATGCATGACTCTGGTCTCTTTTGAAAGGAAACATTCAGAATTTTCATCCACAAAAGGAAGAATCACTCTGAGTGCTTTTTAAACGTTGAAGTTAAGTTAAGTTAACTTACTGTACGTTTTTACGCTTTTTTTTTTTTATTACATTTGAATTATCTTGCTAACAGAGGCCTCTTGCAGGTTCCAGCTGATATGTATGACCTGTAACCCACAATGGGTCCATAGCCTAAAGCATTATCTAGTACAGGTCCAGAGTTGATAACAATACCACAGAAAATGAATGTTTTACTAAACTTTATATAATGGTATGTCTATGTGTTCTTCCAAAATGGCCGCTCGGAGTCTCCAAATACAAGATACAAGATACAAGATTAATTTATTGCCACACAACCAGGTTGGTGGTATTTGTGATTGGTACAGAGTGTATTGAAGCTCTACAGTACATAAAACTGGAACATAGATACATTTACATAACAAGCATATCATCAACACAACACAGCCTGTGGAAGGGGTGTGCCCCGAAGAGTCGGGAACAGCAGCCACAGTTTAGAAGCACAGCTGGTGTGAACAACCAGGCTACTGCCCACACAAGAATTGATGTTCCAGCTCCACTGCACTTTGGCCCTGGTCTGTTCCCAGGCGTTATATCTCCAAGACAAGTGGTTGTCTCAAGAGTGCAAATACAATAGAGAACATGGTGTTGCCTTTCCTCCTATCTGCTCCTGTAAAGAGTTCATCTGCAAGGAAGGAGCTGAAAAAAGGAATGACCCCGGCTTTAACCTGCCCACCTCACAAGCTCCAATATACAATAATCCAATATACAATAATCAACTATTTGAAATAGCTACGAATGCTTATCTGTACACAACTATAATGCCCACACATTTGTTAATATGTTAATATAATTTAACATCTAACTAAATTGACGTTGATACATAACGATGTTGTTGTAATGCATAGTCCCAATACAGAGTATTTGACCTCATAATTGTAACTCACACAACTTTGAAGACAGAAAGAAAGTCTTAAAAGAGAACAGTACGGAGAGTCAGCATGGGCTGATCGCTATACTAACTCGTTTGGCTGAGTTAGGGGGAGGGAAGCTGTGGGTGGGTCATGACAGCGACCCCTACAGTTCGGTCGGGGCGCCTGCACAGCGAGGGTAGGATCTGGAGAAAGGTAGTGTGACCTTCCACACGTTACACTCTCCCGGTGAGAATCTGCGCTGCCAGGCTGGCTGCCGGCTGGCTGCACATGTGTCGGAGGAAAGCATGTGACAGTCTCCGGCCTCCCGGACCAACAGTAGGGGGGGGGGGGGGTGCGCAACAACCAGGAAGGGGGTTGGGAATTGGCATAACGACTAACAGTGGGATGGGAGAAAAATCGGAAAAAAAGGAGAGAAAAAAAATACAAAAAAATACAAAAAAAAGAGAACAGTACTGCTTCTATACATACAGTACATACATGGCTAATGCGATGGCTTTCACGGTGCACCATTATGCACAGACGCTAGATCTTGGGTGGGTCATCATAGGGGCTCACTAGACAAACAGAGTCAGTGCCATCAAGACCTGGAAGGCCAACTTGCCTCCATGTGAGAATCAGATATGAGTGAAAGATCATATCGAAAGTAATGGAAAGAACCCTCCCCAACAGAAACCAATGGAAACTCATTTGAAGGGCACACTCAGAGAGGGGGTAAGCGAAAGTAACGAGTAATGTAGCTACTAACGTAACTAATTACATTGATACAAAGTAATCAGTAAAGTAATTTAAAAAAAAACTTAAAGGAGTAATCAGTAATAAGTAACTACTTACACTTCCTGAGTAACTTGCCCAACACTGTCCGCCACCCACTGGGATGTCGCCCTAACAACAGAGTCACTGCGACGGATGTTCGAGAAGAAGCCTGGAATAAAAGTGCAGTTCACAGAGTTTATGGAAAAAATGTGCGACAATGAGCATGCTCAGTTTGGCATCTGGAATCTGTCTGTTTGATCCACTGGGTTTCTTACTTCCTGTCACTATTGAAGGCAGACCGCTCCTCTGAGAACCTTGGACCCGCGATACAGAATGAATGGGGCACATGTCTTCCCGAGGTCAAATTTGAAGAATGGAGAAAGTCAAAAGTTAGATCTTGAAGATGGCATGAATCACCTTCAGCACTAAACATATCCCACGCACATTTTTCTCCTCTTACAAGGTACAGCACACATTTATTTTCTGATGCCTCTCTCAAAGCAATATCAGCAGTGGCTTACCTGAAATGACCTTCAGGTAAGTAAGTGAAGTAGGCGCTTTCAGTCCAAGCTGACGATCCACAGGTTAGAGTTATGTGCAGCTGTATAGCTCAAAGTTGCAGAGTTAGTCATCAGAGAGCTTAATCTGAAAGTGAATGCAGTCAATTCCTACTTGAAGACAAGAAGATTTGGCGTCTATGAACAATCGTGTACTACATACATATGTAACCAGGCACAGACAATAAGGACTTGTCAAGCAAGCTTACATTTATTTATTTTTTACATTATATGAAAGTACAGGTTCTTACCTTCAAAATACAGTAAGCCATAACTTGTACAAATCGTGCGGATACTTTATAATCTATGTCTTATGAACCATGATACTAACACAATTCCTATTTGAGAGCCATGAGCCATTATCTTACCTGCATAATAGACTACTTTACCGAGAAATCAGTGCTATTATACTGTCAGTGGCAAATATTCAGGAAGCCAAGGGAAGCCAAGCTCCCCCAAAAATATAAACAGTAAAACAATTTTTTTATATATATATATATTTTTTCTTTTTCTTTTTTTTTTTATAGTTTACAATAATAATAGAAAATCATTATTTTTCATCTCTGTGTTATAAGTATTTTCTCGATCCTGGAGACATTTTCTATTTCTTTTTACAATTTTCTCCCTCTTCTCCTTCTCACTCTCTAACACTGTCACTGACTCACTGAGGCAGTCTGCCCAGCATTATTTTGATTGACATTGGATGCTTTGAGAATTAGGGCGGGTTGTCTTTTTCTCGCGTCCTAGTTACCAATGTGGCCAACTAGTTAGCCAATAAGATTCAAGCTTAATTCAATGGGTTGGGCTTAGGGCCTACGCCTTAACACTGCCGCAGCCTGGGACTAGGTTAGGGATGCCAAGCACTCTATTCTCCTTCAAATCTTCGCCATTTTTTTAAGTAAAATACCCAGAAGACCAATGAAAATAAAATAAATGTCCTTTTAACCTCTTCCGCATGTGCGGTCCGGGGCCGGACCGCAAACGACATCACGTCATAAATCAACCTCTCCTGACTGTCTGACATAATTATAATTTTTCTTTTTTTAAATATATTTAAGAATAAACATCATAACCATGTCACAACAGCAGTTATAATGTATATTTTCATCAATACGTTTGTTTACCAATAGGTTAAAGTGTTATTAGTGAGGTTTAAGTTTTTGAAATGTGGTGTTTTGATCGCGAAAATCCGCCATTTTGAAAAAGAGACCGTTGCTGAATTGTAGTCATTTGAGTCATTTTGAGAAGAGGACATCCAGAGCTTTCAATGAGCATTGGAATTTTTCAGAACTACACTTCCCAAAGGCTTCCAGCTCTCTTCAAACAAATGACTTGCTTATGAATTTTTTTTATTCTCTTATTACTCTGGATTATATACCACAAAACTGAACGTTGTTGGCATATATTGGAGCGCAGTTAGTTTGTCTCCCCTATTTTGAGCATTTAGCAACCATCCGATTTGAATTTAAAATGGCGGATCTCTTGGAAGAATAAAAAACCTACTGTACATACAGTAGATTTCATTATCTGTTCTTCATGCATGCCTGGTGATACTAAATCCAAATTGAACTCGGCCATTTGAAAGAGAAGATTTGGCCCAATCCATGTGCGAATTGGCTATAATAAAGTAATTTATAGGCCTGCTATTCTATATTCTATAATATTTCAAATTGCATTGGTCCGGATGGGATAATTCAGTACTGTATCTACAAAACCTTCTGTCCTTCGATTTTTTTTTACACATGAGCAGTTTTTCCCTGTCAAAGATGCAAAGAAAAATCATAATTCATATTCTCCTTTGTTTCATCACAATTTAAGCAAGCCTAGTAATAGACACAATATTTCCGACACTGGGAGTACATTCACTGAGGTCCATAGATGTCCCTAGATACCAAGAATATGCAAATGGACCTTGTAGAAGTGGAGCAATATTTGATTTACTTTGGTATGTATTTTAGGCAGATTTTCAGAAAATAGGGCTCCGGGCTTAACCTCTTACCTCCCGAGTAATAAGAGATATTAAAGAAATTCATACAGAAGTCATTTGCTTGAAACCCCATAGAAGTGTCGTTCGAAAAAATTCCAACGCTCATCGAAAGCTCTCGGTGTCCTCTTCAAAATGTCCACAAGAAACTACAATTCCCAAGGTAAAATGTTTCCAAAATGGTTGACTAAACAACAGCAAAACGAAAAGTTAAATCTATCTAATAACACTTTAACCTATTGGTAAACTAACGTATTGATGATAATATACATTATAACTGCTGTTGTAACATGGTTATGATGTTTATACTTGAATACGTTTGAAAATAATAAAACAATACTTTTGTCAAACAGTCTGGAGAGATTGATTTATGACGTGATGTCATTTTGGGACCGGTACCGGTCTCGTCGGGCTTAAGAGGTTAAGAGGTTAAAAAACTTTATTCTTTCTTGATGATGAAATGATCCACGGCCAGGTACCGGTCCCTGACCCGATGGTTGGGGACCTCTGCTATAGAGCCTTCTCTCTATACTCCGTCATACGTTTACAGACTTTCGGAGCACGTACTGGAGTAGATTATTCAATGCGACTGCCAGCCAGCTTTTGTGCGATGGAGAAATACAATTTTAATTGTGACGGAGAGAAGATCATCTCCCGATTCAGATACAATTTAACAAAAACAGTTCCAAAGATATTATTGTTTCTCGGCATATTTTCACAACACCAACAAAGTACTGGGCCGAATGGATTTTGGTGCGTCTCTTCTCCTCTCATTCCCTCGACATTGTAGTTCTTGGTATAGAGTGCGGGGGAAAACAGCCGTACAATCTAACAACTATTTACGTATTTACAAGTCGTATTATGTTTTGCAAATAAAGAGACATATAGATAACATCTCAAAGCACTCAAAATTAACAATATCTCCATTTCAACCATTTTCTGAATAGCACAACATTTTGGGGGTTTCTGGAGAATCGCGAGCGCCTTAACAAGTTGGGTTAGACTGCTCCGGGTCACATATGACAGTCAACACGGCCAGAGGAGTTAAGTTCCCTCTGAACTAACCCCAGCGGATCATCCCGGGTGCCGGTCCGAACTTGCCAGCACAACATGGCTGCCTTTGCCGCCTTTCTATCGTCACCCTATTCAACCTATTGCATGCTTCCAGTCTCAAGTTACAAGACGAAACAGCTCAAGTGACCATGTCCGGTTTGGTCGGATACTGAATGGATCAGTCACTGCTGATGGCAAAAATGATTGACCAATGAAATTCGGCAGCCAACACTATCCCATGTGGGGGCTGATCGCAACGAGAAAGGGGTAGAAGAAGCCAGGGAAGTCCTTTGTTTTGACTAGAGCCTCGGAATCAATGGAATTGGATGGCCATTTTGCATAATCATGCCGAATTAACGCCGGTACACACATTACATAAACCTTTGTAAAACACAAATATTTTACTTCAGTGTGTTCAAACCTCTTTAACCACATAACGTCCAACGGCCCTCATCCATCATGCCCATGCGCCGATCATCCAATACACCATTTGAAAGTTGAAATTGCCGCCTTTCGATCACCACCACACTCAACCAATTGCGTGCTTTGGGTCTCGAGTTACAAGACGATATATCCGGCGAGCGTCAAGTGACCACGTCCAGTTCTGAACGGTCCTGAACTGACCAGTCACCGCTGATTGATCACCGCTGTAGCCAAGGAGCGTCCGCTCCTAAATCGATCCCAGACAGGCGGGTGAGAGTGGGGGAAGGTGACGAAGAAGTAATTTGTCCTGACTCACGCGTCTGAATGAATGGAAGTGGATGGCCATTTTGGATAATCACGCTGAATTATTGTGGTACACATATTACAAAAACCTTTCTACAAAACAAATTTTCCGTGGGATTTTTATAAACGTTGGACTGTATGACTATAAGACTTCAGGCTATGGAACCGTTGTGTTTTCCAGCTCCTACCTCTCATCTGTAACCCAAAAACAGGAATCTGGCAACTAGTCAACACAAAAGTAAGGAGAAAATATTTTATTTCAGTGTGTTCAAACCTTTGTTTCTCTATACTTTATTATATAAAGTATAGATTGGGTATGCAATCGTCAGGCGTGTTGTGCAAAACTAGCCCCATTGTTGCCCGCATAATATGTGGTTAAGTCAAACTGTGACCTCCCCAAGACCAGCCTTCTTCATAAACTTCAGCCAGTCCTCGACAGTGAAGGCCTGCTGGGATTGGTGGATGCGTCGACCAGGCACAACTTGAAGTACGTCCTATCGTTACAGTGTGACCACCTCGCAACTCTGCTCGTCCGCCACCGGTGTGGATGTGTGAAACATCAGGGCAGACACTTCACTGGAGGTGCAACCCGCGGTAGCGCTCTGTGGACAGTAGGAGGGACACAGCAGCTGCCTTCACAGATACGTGCAGAAAGCTGTGAGGAAGAACAGAGCCACGACAAGGGCCTGATCTACCTGATGCCTGCAAGCAGACCCCCCCCCCCCCCCCGTTCTCCTATGTGGGACACGATGATTCTGGGCCACGTGAAGTCTCATCACGCGTCCCACCAGGGGTGGCAAAACCAGGGACAAAAGGTGGGCAGTTTTATTTACATGTGTGTCCACGCATGCCATTCACATTGAGGTAATGGAAACCATGACCTCTTCAAGTTTCATAAACACACTCCGCAGGTTTTCAAACAGTTTGAATACAGTATTTTTTATGATGGTTAGTTTATTGCCAACTAGCCTCTCTCATCATTTAAAAAAGCCCTAAAGACCCACCTTTTTACCATTGCCTTCAAGCCTTGAACTCCTTCCTCTCTCACCTTTTATATAATTTCTTTATTTTCATCTTTTTTCTACTAAAACTGTATTGTTTATATTGCTCTGTATGGTGTCTTTGAGCATTCGGAAAAGCGCTATACAAAATTGATGTATTATTATTATTATTATTATTATTATTATTATTATTATTATTATTATTATTATTATTATTATTATTATTATTATTATTATTATTATTATTATTATTATTATTATTATTATTATTATTATTATTATTATTATTATTATTATTATTATTATTATTATTATTATTATATATGGATGTATTAGTGCTTGGTGGTTAATTAAAGCATTGATGCTTGTGTAAAAAAACTAAAAACTGTTTTTTGTTTCATCTTTATTACATACTGTACATTGACATATGTTTAAGCACCTGTGCACATGGGTTTATGTCAATAATCCTTTCTCTACTGATGTACTAGATATATTATGTAGTGCTTAAAAAGGCACTTACTACTTTGTATTTTTTGTGTTCTTTTTGGAAGTTTTACAAAACGACATTGTCCTCAATTAAGTCCTGCCAAACACAACAACGTGTGCTTGGGAATATAATGTTACGCTATAGCTGAAGAACACGTCGCCTGCAACAACCTAGTGAGGACAGCATACATCTAATTATTAATTATTATTATAACAGCAAATAGGACATGGATGTAGCTCAAAAACTCGACATAACTCGAGGCGACTCTATATAATAAAGAACAATAACACTTATTTAGTGTGTACTGTATACCACGTATGTATAGAGCATTCTCTGTATCATGTCCAAACTGACCTGCCATCCTCCCTGTCATGCTTGCAGTAAAAGTGTGTATGCTAAACACTCGCTGACACACACCGCCACACACCAACACACACCGTCACACCTGTGATGGCCACCAACATGGGGGACAGCATCAGAACCCTGACTGGCAGATAGAGATGCACCAGTCTGTCTGTTTGTCTAACTATATATCCATACATCTATCTATTTATGTCTTATATAATACTTTTTCAATATATGTGCGTGTGTGTGTGTGTGTGAGCGTTCAAGTTCAAGTTCAAGTTCTTTAATAGTTGTCATACAGAAGTACAGAATACTTTCATACAAAATGCTTCTTACTGTTACGCTCCAGAGACTGTGCTAGACAAGATAGTATCAAATAACATAATAACATAATATAGCATGAATTTAGAAGAAGAAAATGAGGTCACAGTGTTCGGTATAGACATATGTACAATGTTCTGAGTTACCATATAATATACAATACACAATACTATGCAGTGTACTAATGTACAGTACTATCTAGTGCAAAGCAGAAATGGGATGAGGTACAATTTTAGGTACAATTTACAGTAAGCTGTACGAGCGTGCGTGCGTATGTATGTGTGTGTGCATGCATGTATGTGTGTGTGTGTGTGTGTGTGTGTGTGCGCGCACGCGCGTGTGTGTGTGTGTGTGTGTGTGTGTGTGTGTGTGTGTGTGTGTGTGTGTGTGTGTGTGTGTGTGTGTGTGTGTGTGTGTGTGTGTGTGTGTGTGTGTGTGTGTGTGTGTGTGTAGTCTACGTATGCTGCTTGGCCCCGATACATTTGATTCCCTGTTTATGTAATATAATTTGTGGAACCAAATAAAGTATTAAAATGTGTGTGTGTGTGTGTGTGTGTGTGTGTGTGTGTGTGTGTGTGTGTGTGTGTGTGTGTGTGTGTGTGTGTGTGTGTGTGTGTGTGTGTGTGTGTGTGTGTGTGTGTGTGTGTGTGTGTGTGTGTGTGTGTGTGTGTGAGTGTGCGTATGTATGTGTGTGTGCGTGCATGTATGTGTGTGTGTGTAGTCTACGTGTAGCTGACCTAGTTTGATTTGTGTGTGTACGTGTGTGTGTGTGTAAAGTGGAGGGATAACGATAGTCACGGTGCCCACATAACTCCAGACAAATGTCAAAATACGGAGCAGATGATGGACGGGCGGAACGAAGACATAACAGCCTGGTCCTAACTTAGAGTAAGACACAGAGACAGTCTGGTCGAGAAGAAGACACAGAGACAGCCTGGTCCAGAAGAAGACACAGAGACAGCCTGGTCTAGAGGAAGACACAGAGACAGCCTGACAGATTAATAGACAGAGTTTCTAAAAAGAGAGTATATACATTATATTAATTTGAGTGTATACATTTGAGGGGGAAGAAACTGTACATTGGAGGAGGTTGGATAGGTGGGGTGGGGGGAACTACATTGGTGGTGTAGTCGTGTATCTTGTAGACCAGGCCCATTGCAAGTTGCTGTACTCTGTCGTCTACTCTAAGCCATCCTAGGTTGTCAAAGTGGGCAGGGGTGAGGTGGGTTCTAGGAGTGAGGTTAAGCACTAAGCAGTAATCTGACCAGTTTGTTTTGTGATGTTTGTAATCTTGTTTTCAGTGCCTTTGGGGTGCTTTGGTACCATGAGGTGCACGCATAGTCGTAGTACCCTTGAATTAGTGCTCCTGTTAGAGTATTCAGGGTATTCTTGTTTACCAGAGAGGAGATCCAGTATATCCCATAATAATTAATCATTAATAATTAATGCAAATGATTGTCAGTGCACACTGTCCTGTTATAAACTAAACTAAAGGTGCATAAATTATGCATTACTATATTTCATTACAATATAATATAGCTAGGCTACTGACATTGTGATAATGTCAGTAGTAGCTATAGCTGTATCTATTATTTACACTTGAAATGTGTATTTTTATTTAGTGTGCATTTTTATTTTGTCACAATATTATTTGGCTTAAATTATTAATAAATCTTTTTAATTGGCATCGGCAAATTGGCATCCTCTGTTATTTTACCCACGCGACGTCACTGTCAATACTTAAGGTAAAAGTAGCCTACAATTACCCTAACAGAATAGTAATACGGTCAAAGTAAAAGTTCTCCATGCACTTGTCAAAGTAATATAAATATGTGCTATTAAATGTACTTTGTGTTAACTTAAAAGTAAAAGTACACATTCTATTTGGCTCAGACGTCAAGCCTGCGGAAGCTATGCCTCACCCTGGACCTGAACCCCCCTGATGTAACCACTATAATACACTGTGTAGGGGGTGTCCCTGCGCTAGCCAAGAGCTCAGCTGTGAGCATGTAATATAATATATAAAATAAATATAAAAGTCTTGAATTATGAATCAGGGCATGATAGTGATGAATAAAGGATGACCTGAGAGGGGCCATGCTACTTTCTACCATCTCTGCTTCCTCCCTCTCGCCTTGACATGATGTAGGAAGTCATGCTAATCCTTTCTCTAACATAGTGTGTGTAAATGGATCCGACAATACCCCACACGGTGTAGCTCTAGGCATCACTACCCCGGGTGCGACTGTTTCCCTCCTGTTTTACCACTTTGACCCTTCCAACCTTCCACTCAGGGCAAACCTCCCACTCATGGCGCAGTTCCCGCTCTCAGGGTGTAGTTCTAGGCCTGGGTCCTACACAGTTATGGCTCCTACCTGTAGTCTGAAGACTCTGACTAGGGTTGCCACGGTGATGTGGAATTTCCCATGACTAATAAACTTGTGACAACACCAGTATTACCATTTTACAAAATTACGCTCAATATCTGTAGAGAGCTTACTTTGAACGTTATACAGCTACATTGATCCGTTGTGTCTGTCCGTCTACATATGTTTTTTTTTTTTTATCCACGTTTTCTCCTCTTTTTCTATTTTTTCTCCCATCCCAATTCCACTGTGCCAATTCTTCCCTCCCCTGTCCAGTGGCGTCGCGTGGGTAAAATAACAGGGGAAGCCAAAAAAAAATTATAAAAAAAAAATTATTCAATATTTTTATTAATAATTTTTTTTTTTTTTTTTTTTTTTTTTTTTTTTTAAGTCAAGCAGTCACCATGTACACTACAGTATGGCTCGGCGGCCAGTCAAACGTTATTTTTATTTATTTAACAGATTGCAGAATGGGTACAATACAGTACGGCTCAATACACATTTACGATGAATTGAAAATGGGGGACCCTGATGTAAACAAGACGAAAGTCTTTCTCTGGTCTGCATCCCCTTAACAATTGTATGTATTGAGCTGTACTGTACTGTACCAATTCTGCAATCTGTTAATAAAGTTTTCATTCATTCACACACAATTGTATAGGGGGATGCAGACCAGAGAAAGACGTTTGTCTTGTTTACATCAGGGTCATTAATACTGCTGGAGCATTGGTTAATTTTTGGTCCGATTTTTCCTTGCGCGATTTTGCGCGCCGCGTGGGAGCAAATTCGAGACACATATTCGGTTGCAAAAAGGTGTCCCACGGTCTCCTCTATGGCCGTGAATATTTTCACGCGGATCGGAATCACGGCGCGCCCGTGGGACACTTTTCCGTTTCGGCGAGTTTATTCCACGCTTTCTGTTTTCCTTTTCTAAGCATTTTAGGGGCTACATGTGAATCAGTAAAAGTTGCGGGACGCCCAGATGTTTCCACGATAGAAAGCTCGCGTGGATCCCATAATAGGCTCACTTAATACAGCGTTTTTAAAATCACGCGACATTTTCAGGGTCGCGAGCCGACCTTTTCCCCTCGTTTTCGATGATGGAAGTGATTTAGGAAAAGCTTCGGCACGCCGAGAGGTCCCCGTGGATTTAATCTCGCGAGGATCGGGGCAATATTCGGCCCGTGGGAACAGTTACGGGTTAATACAATGTTCAGAGTGCAGAGGGGAAAATATGGCACCTGCCCCGCCTCCAGGTGGAATATTATGCTGAACGTCTTCCTCCCAGCTCCGTTTTAAACTTTTAGGGTGTGGCCAGTGGCAGTCAGCTCGAATCTGATTGGCTAGGATCGGATTTGGAGTTTGGACTCACTCTATAATGCTGGAAGCCTGGAGAAAGAGACCTACCCACTGCTTCTCTCCTATACTAGCTGCAGTAGTGAGCACAGTCTGACAGTGTGTTAGAGGGAGTGAGAAGGAGAAGAGGGAGACATTAAAAAAAAAAAAAAAAAAAAACACAGATGCACAGATGAAAATGAATGTAAACTATATTAAAAAAAAATTATATTTTAATTTTTTTTTTTTTTCATATTTCATATTTCATAATTTGATATGAAATTTATAGGGAGGCATGGCTTCCGTTGGCTTCCACAAGGATTCGCCACTGCCCCTGTCTTGAACGTTGGTCGCATATGCCCCCCACTGTCCGGTTGTAGGGAGGATAGAAGCCTTGCATCACGTGTCCCCTCCGATACACGAGGAGGCAGCCTGTCACATCTTTTCACCTGCCAGCGCGGACCCACCTGCCAGCCGCCCCCGTCTACATATGTTTTAAAATAATTTTCAATTATTAGTATCCATTTGTTGGACAGACAGAGTTGACGTTAGGTTCTATTTTTAAAAAATTAACCAAATTATACCATCCGTCACTTTTCTGTTCATTGATGGACCGACCAATGTAGCTAAAGCCTTATTTAAGCGTGTCACGCAAACATATTTTTGCTGGTCTGGACTGGTCCTCTGAGCTCCCCCACTTTCGAGCTTTGGCTCATTTTAATCCGAAAGATTTCCTGCCATCAGATATAATTGGAAGGGGTGTGGTGGTGCTTGTCAAATATTCTCTCTCAGTATATGTTGAAAGTAAATCTGGGGCCAAATTATATATAGTTTTTGACCGGGATCTACACACCTCCATCTGCTGATATTGGCTCAATTGATAAAGTGGAAGATTTACTTTCTCAGTGCTCTGGTGCCGAGATGATTGGGATGAGTGACTTCAAATCTCGACTGAATGAACACTACAGTAACTCAAATTACCTTTCACTACCACACTACCAAAGGGTTAACCCTTTCACTGCGACAATACAGAAGGTTAACCCTTTCACTGCCGAACAACAAAGGGTTAACCCTTTCACAAGGTTAACCGTCTGTAGTGTGGTAGTGAAAGGTTAACCTTCTGTAGTGTGGTAGTGAAAGGGTTAAGGAAGTCGGTGCTAACCTAACCTGTCACAATTGATCACTGAACCTACTAGGCCTGAAAAACAGCTCTAAATCCACAATAATGTACTTAATCTTTTCTAATACAAGTGATATAATTATTGCCTGTGGTGTATTTGACATGGGAATTATTAACCATTGTTCTAAAGCCTGCATCAGAAACACTCATTTAAAGAAAATACAATCCCACACTATCATTAAAAAAAAAAAAAAAAAAAAAAAAAAAAATGTATCACCAAGCCTTTCTCCATCATAGCACCCTCCATTATACTTCAGAAATCCCTGATGTGGAAATAGCTTTAGGCTACGTTTAGACGGAGAGAGTCTGAACAGAAACCGCAAAAGTCGTCTTACGGTCTCACTTTGAATTTTGCGTTTAGACTAGCGTTTTGGGATGGAATTCTGCGTGCAGACGACGCTGTAATGACGGAGCCCCACTGTCACATGATTGGCGCATATGTCACATGACATGCTGTGAAGACCCGCCCAACTCTGCCTCTGATTCGCAGACTGTGGGTGGGGAATGTGATTGGACCAAAGCAGAGTCACTCACAGACAGTGGGTCCAGTACTAATAGTTGTGATAGCCGCGGGACAGATTCTTGTGTATTTAAAAGTACTGCCAATGTAGCCTTCAGGTGAGCGCCATGGATAGAATCAGACATGCTTTGTTTACGCTTCTAGGCTACTGGCGCATGCCTGTGATGTAAGCAGTATGCGCAACGAGAGCCTTGACAACCCTTTCGTCATCGTTTTATGCGGTTTGACAGTTTAGATGATAGCGCAAAGGTTTATCGTTTCTAGGAATTCCACCCTGGAAGGTGGTCTCACTTTTTTACGGTTTCACCCCGTAAAAACGGCGTTTCCGTATAAACGAAAGGCACATCCGAATTTTTTTTTTGCGGATTCACCTGCTAGCGTTTCCGTCTAAACAGGGCCTTAGATTCTTACGCTCCGTGGAAACAGCTTAGAGTGAAAGACAGACCATCACCTTGGTTTACACCAGAACTTGCAACCTTTTTGAAAGAACGGAAACCGAGCCCGTTCCACTGCTAGACGCTCAGGGAGCCTGTTCCACTGCTAGACGCTCAGGGAGCCTGTTCCACTGCTAGACGCCTCAGGGAGCCTGTTCCACTGCTAGACGCTGAGGGAGCCTGTTCCACTGCTAGACGCTCAGGGAGCCTGTTCCACTGCTAGACGCCCAGGGAGCCTGTTCCACTGCTAGACGCTGAGGGAGCCTGTTCCACTGCTAGACGCTCAGGGAGCCTGTTCCACTGCTAGACGCCCAGGGAGCCTGTTCCACTGCTAGACGCTCAGGGAGCCTGTTCCACTGCTAGACGCCTCAGGGAGCCTGTTCCACTGCTAGACGCTGAGGGAGCCTGTTCCACTGCTAGACGCTCAGGGAGCCTGTTCCACTGCTAGACGCTCAGGGAGCCTGTTCCACTGCTAGACGCCCAGGGAGCCTGTTCCACTGCTAGACGCTCAGGGAGCCTGTTCCACTGCTAGACGCCTCAGGGAGCCTGTTCCACTGCTAGACGCTCAGGGAGCCTGTTCCACTGCTAGACGCTGAGGGAGCCTGTTCCACTGCTAGACGCCCAGGGAGCCTGTTCCACTGCTAGACGCTCAGGGAGCCTGTTCCACTGCTAGACGCTCAGGGAGCCTGTTCCACTGCTAGACGCTGAGGGAGCCTGTTCCACTGCTAGACGCTCAGGGAGCCTGTTCCACTGTTAGACGCCCAGCGAGCCTGTTCCACTGCTAGACGCTGAGGGAGCCTGTTCCACTGCTAGACCAGGGGTTCCCAAACTTTTCAGGCCGGGACCCAGAAAATAAGGCGTCAGAGAGCCGCGGCCCAATGCACATCGTCAGGCTTTTTTTTTTCTTTTTTTTTGCCAGGCGACCGATTTATTAAGCCAAATATCACTTCAATCCTATTAAGTTAGTTCAAGTTAGTTATTCATTTATATGTGCTATTTATGAGAGGGCTAACTTGTTGCAAAATAATAGTTCAAGTTCAAGTTCAAGTTCAAGTTATTTAATAGTTGTCATACAGAAGTACAGAATACTTTCATACAAAATGCTTCTTACTGTTACGCTCCAGAGACTGTGCTAGACAAGATAGTATCAAATAACATAATATAGCATGTAATTTAGAAGAAGAAAAATGAGGTCACAGTGTTCGGTATAGACATATGTACAATGTTCTGAGTTACCATATAATATACAATACTATGCAGTGTACTAATGTACAGTAATATCTAGTGCAAAGCAGAAATGGGATGAGGTACAATTTTAGGTACAATTTACAGTAAGGTGTACGAGTTGTAGTGCAATCCTTCATCAATAAATATAAAGTGTGGGGAGTGGGTGCTACAGTGTGTTTGTTTAAAGTGGGTGTGTGCTATAAAGTGTGTGGAGTGGGTGCTACAGTGTGTTTGTTTAAAGTGGGTGTGTGCTATAAAGTGTGTGGAGTGGGTGCTACAGTGTGTTTGTTTAAAGTGAGTGTGTGTAATAATGATAATAATAATAGCCTCATTAAAATACTATTGTTGCTTCGGTTGTTTTCAGCGTTTTATGTGCATAATCTGTTATTTAGTTTGAAATGTTCGTTGAAATAAGTAGATTTTTCGTTTTTGTTTATTTATTAAGTTAATATAAAACCATATAGTCACATTTTAGAATACAATAGAATAGAATTTTAGAATACAACTAGAAACACTGTCCTGGCCTGCTTCTAATTCAGTGGCCTGACATTTTTTTTTTTTTTTTTTTTTTTTTAAATCATCTCGCAGCCCTCCCGTGGCTGCTCGCAGCCCACCTTTGGGTCGCGACCCCGACTTTGGGAACCACTGTGCTAGATGCTCAGGGAGCCCGTTCCACTGCTAGACCCCCCAGGGAGCCTGTTCCACTGCTAGACGCTCAGGGAGCCTGTTCCACTGCTAGACGCTCAGGGAGCCTGTTCCACTGCTAGACGCCTCAGGGAGCCTGTTCCACTGCTAGACGCTGAGGGAGCCTGTTCCACTGCTAGACGCCCAGGGAGCCTGTTCCACTGCTAGACGCTCAGGGAGCCTGTTCCACTGCTAGACGCTGAGGGAGCCTGTTCCACTGCTAGACGCTCAGGGAGCCTGTTCCACTGCTAGACGCTCAGGGAGCCTGTTCCACTGCTAGACGCTCATGGAGCCTGTTCCACTGCTAGACGCTCAGGGAGCCTGTTCCACTGCTAGACGCTGAGGGAGCCTGTTCCACTGCTAGACGCTGAGGGAGCCTGTTCCACTGCTAGACGCTCAGGGAGCCTGTTCCACTGCTAGACGCCCAGGGAGCCTGTTCCACTGCTAGACGCTGAGGGAGCCTGTTCCACTGCTAGACGCTCAGGGAGCCTGTTCCACTGCTAGACGCCCAGGGAGCCCGTTCCACTGCTAGACACCCAGGGAGCCCGTTCCACTGCTAGATGCCCAGGGAGCCTGTTCCACTGCTAGACGCTGAGGGAGCCTGTTCCACTGCTAGACGCCTCAGGGAGCCTGTTCCACTGCTAGACGCTCAGGGAGCCTGTTCCACTGCTAGACGCCGAGGGAGCCTGTTCCACTGCTATACGCCGAGGGAGCCTGTTCCACTGCTAGACGCTGAGGGAGCCTGTTCCACTGCTAGACGCTCAGGGAGCCTGTTCCACTGCTAGACGCTCAGGGAGCCTGTTCCACTGCTAGACGCTCAGGGAGCCTGTTTCACTGCTAGACGCTCAGGGAGCCTGTTCCACTGCTAGACGCTCAGGGAGCCTGTTCCACTGCTAGACGCTCAGGGAGCCTGTTCCACTGCTAGACGCTGAGGGAGCCTGTTCCACTGCTAGACGCTGAGGGAGCCTGTTCCACTGCTAGACGCTCAGGGAGCCTGTTCCACTGCTAGACGCCTCAGGGAGCCTGTTCCACTGCTAGACGCTGAGGGAGCCTGTTCCACTGCTAGACGCCCAGGGAGCCTGTTCCACTGCTAGACGCTCAGGGAGCCTGTTCCACTGCTAGACGCTCAGGGAGCGTGTTCCACTGCTAGACGCTCAGGGAGCCTGTTCCACTGCTAGACGCCCAGGGAGCCCGTTCCACTGCTAGACCAGGGGTTCCCAAACTTTTCAGGCCGGGACCCAGAAAATAAGGCGTCAGAGAGCCGCGGCCCAATGCACATCGTCAGGCTTTTTTTTTCTTCTTTTTTTTTGCCAGGCGACCGATTTATTAAGCCAAATATCACTTCAATGCTATTAAGTTAGTTCAAGTTAGTTATTCATTTATATGTGCTATTTATGAGAGGGCTAACTTGTTGCAAAATAATAATGATAATAATAATAGCCTCATTAAAATACTATTGTTGCTTCGGTTGTTTTCAGCGTTTTATGTGCATAATCTGTTATTTAGTTTGAAATGTTCGTTGAAATAAGTAGATTTTTTCGTTTTTGTTTATTTATTAAGTTAATATAAAACCATATAGTCACATTTTAGAATACAATCGAATAGAATTTTAGAATACAACTAGAAACACTGTCCTGGCCTGCTTCTAAGTTCAGTGGCCTGACAAATTTTTATTTTTATTTTTAAATCATCTCGCGGCCCTCCCGTGGCTGCTCGCGGCCCACCTTTGGGTCGCGACCCCGACTTTGGGAACCACTGTGCTAGATGCTCAGGGAGCCCGTTCCACTGCTAGACACTCAGGGAGCCTGTTCTACTGCTAGACGCTCAGGGAGCCTGTTCCACTGCTAGACGCTGAGGGAGCCTGTTCCACTGCTAGATGCTCAGGGAGCCTGTTCCACTGCTAGACGCTCAGGGAGCCTGTTCCACTGCTAGACGCCTCAGGGAGCCTGTTCCACTGCTAGACGCTGAGGGAGCCTGTTCCACTGCTAGACGCTCAGGGAGCCTGTTCCACTGCTAGACGCTGAGGGAGCCTGTTCCACTGCTAGACGCTGAGGGAGCCTGTTCCACTGCTAGACGCTCAGGGAGCCTGTTCCACTGCTAGACGCTCAGGGAGCCTGTTCCACTGCTAGACGCCCAGGGAGCCCGTTCCACTGCTAGACGCTCAGGGAGCCTGTTCCACTGCTAGATGCCCAGGGAGCCTGTTCCACTGCTAGACGCTGAGGGAGCCTGTTCCACTGCTAGACGCCTCAGGGAGCCTGTTCCACTGCTAGACGCTCAGGGAGCCTGTTCCACTGCTAGACGCCGAGGGAGCCTGTTCCACTGCTATACGCCGAGGGAGCCTGTTCCACTGCTAGACGCTCAGGGAGCCTGTTCCACTGCTAGACGCTCAGGGAGCCTGTTCCACTGCTAGACGCCCAGGGAGCCTGTTCCACTGCTAGACGCCCAGGGAGCCTGTTCCACTGCTAGACGCTGAGGGAGCCTGTTCCACTGCTAGACGCTCAGGGAGCCTGTTCCACTGCTAGACGCCTCAGGGAGCCTGTTCCACTGCTAGACGCTCAGGGAGCCTGTTCCACTGCTAGACGCTCAGGGAGCCTGTTCCACTGCTAGATGCTGAGGGAGCCTGTTCCACTGCTAGACGCCCAGGGAGCCTGTTCCACTGCTAGACGCCCAGGGAGCCTGTTCCACTGCTAGACGCTCAGGGAGCGTGTTCCACTGCTAGACGCTCAGGGAGCCTGTTCCACTGCTAGACGCCCAGGGAGCCCGTTCCACTGCTAGACACCCAGGGAGCCCGTTCCACTGCTAGATGCCCAGGGAGCCTGTTCCACTGCTAGACGCCGAGGGAGCCTGTTCCACTGCTATACGCCGAGGGAGCCTGTTCCACTGCTAGACGCTCAGGGAGCCTGTTCCACTGCTAGACGCTCAGGGAGCCTGTTCCACTGCTAGACGCCCAGGGAGCCTGTTCCACTGCTAGACGCCCAGGGAGCCTGTTCCACTGCTAGACGCTGAGGGAGCCTGTTCCACTGCTAGACGCTCAGGGAGCCTGTTCCACTGCTAGACGCCTCAGGGAGCCTGTTCCACTGCTAGACGCTGAGGGAGCCTGTTCCACTGCTAGACGCTCAGGGAGCTCGTTCCACTGCTAGACGCTGAGGGAGCCTGTTCCACTGCTAGACGCTGCTATTGAATAGCCTGTTCCACTGCTATTCAGATCCATCCATGTTCTGGAAAGCAGCAAATACTGATAAAAGTAAGGCCACTATCTCTCTACCCACTCATGTTCAATTTAATTATTGCTTAGTATCGGAACATCAATCATTTAATATTCTTCACTTTTCAAAAGCTGGTAATTAATTGGAAAACAATAATTGTTTTCCTAAATTAAAGTGTGAGAGTACTGGGTCTGTGAGTTTCCTGGGCCGCTAAACCAGTGCGATGCTTAAAATAGAAACGTCAAAATGTATTGACTCTCAATCATTTATGGGTTACAGGTCCGGGTGCAGATAGGACGGCAGCAGCCGGGTCTGGGTCCGGACCGCGGTCTGCCTATTAGTGATCTATGATATACAGGCTGTAGGTCATGATGCCCAAATCCAATTCCTCCATCTTCGACCCTTTTCCTAACAATGTTGTTCTAGAATCACTAGAATCCATTGGTACCAGGAAATCAACCGGAAAGGTCAAACTGGATCCTTTTTCCCTCAGATTAGCTGCACCTTTTATTTCACAACAGATAACACATTGCTAACGGGTATAGTCCATAATGCCTGGAAAACAGCCCATCTAGTATCTGCCCTTGATAAAGGAAAACACTGTGCTGCGCTGTTTATAGATCTGTCGAAGGCATTTGACACAGTTGAGTTGACCATTATCTTCTATTCTTTTTTATAAAAAAAAATTAAATCTTTTTCCCCCTCCTTTTTTCCATTTTTCTCCCATCCCAATGTTAGTCATTATGCCAATTCCCAATCCCCTTCCTGGTCGTCGCGCACTTACCCCCCGCGGCACGGTGGTGTAGTGGTTAACACTGTCGCCTCACAGCAAGAAGGTCCAGGGTTCGATTCCCGCTTGGGGACCAGGTTTCCATGATGCCAGTTACCCAGGTGGGGTATCTCCCAGGCCTTTCTGTGTGGAGTTTGCATGTTCTCCCCGTGCTCGCAAGGGTTTCCCCCCCGATAAGATAAACCCAATGGAAAAACATGCACAACAATAGATCGCTAACGCTGTGGCGTCCTTGACGAAGACGGACAGGAGCACTTGGATTGGTCCCCTGGCGCGGCTCACGTTGACGCCTGTCTGCTCCCGGCTGCCCTTGGGGGGGAAGGACGACGGGATGGGTTAATCGCAGATACGAATTGCATGCATGCATCGCATGTGTGCCGATTGATGACCTCTGAGCAGGTCCTAAATTATTATTATATTACAGTCGGTCTGGGAGAGTGGAGGCTATCACGTGCTTCCTCCGACACATGTGCAGCCAATCAACCGCTTCTTTTCACCTGGCAGCGCGGACTCTCACTGGGAGAGTGTAACGTGTGGAAGGTCACACTACCTCTCCCAGATCCTTCCCTTGCTGTGCAGGCGCCCCGACCGAACTGTAGGAGTCGCTGTTTACAACAACCAGGACCCACCCTCACCGGCTTCCCACCCACTGGCACTGCCAATTGTGTCAGCACGGATGACCGGCCAAGCCGGAGGCACCGCTGGCAGTTGGATTCGATCCCACTGTCTCTGCGGTGGTAGACAGACGCTTAGTCCGCTGTGCTACCCGGCCACACCCATTCTCTTCTATTCTACGTAGTGTTGGCTTTGATACAAATGCTTGCAATTGGTTCAAAAAGTACTTGTTTATGAGATGTGTGAAAACAGGAACTGCCCAATCAGAGTTTCTACCTATTACGAAAGGGGTCCCTCAAGGATCAATCCTGGGCCTTATTTAACATCTATTAAACTGGCCCCGGGCCCTCGGAATCTGCAACTCTCTTTTAATGCTTTGCAATATGTATTTATTAGTCTCAAACTGGTGCCTAACGCTAGTAAGACAAGATTTATGCTGTTTTCCATAAATCTTGCCAAATATGTTGCATATTTCTACCGTGAGTGGGTTTGACATTCAGAGAGTCTCAGAATATAAATACCTCTGTATCTGGCTTGATGAAAAAGGTACATTTAAACATCATGTGGGCGTTCTTGTCAAATGAAGACTTCCCTGTGGTTAAGTGAGTGAGTGGTGAGTGCGCACACAGTGATTCTAAAGTGGGAGGACATGTGCAGAGGGACAGCAGCACCGGCATGTTTTGGCATCTGTGTGAAAGCACTTCTTGTTACCTCTGCCAAGGCTGCTGGTTATGTTTTCACTTCCCTGTGTGTGTGTGTGTGGATTGTGGAACTGTTCTCATCATATCTTGAAAAGTTATTACCGGATTGAGGGTGGCCGGGTAGCGCAGCGGACTAAGCGTCTGCCTACGACCGCAGAGACAGTGGGATCGAATCCAGCTGCCGCGGTACCTCCGGCTTGGTCGGTCGTCCATACTGACACAATTGGCAGTGTTGGCGGGTGGGAAGCCGGTGGGGTGGGACCTGGTCGTTGTAAACAGCGACTCCTACAGGTCGGTCAGGGCGCCTGCTCAGCGAGGAACGGATCTGGGTGACGTAGTGTGATCCTCCCACACGTTACACTCACCCAATGGGAGTCCTTGCTGTCAGGTAAAAAGAAGCGGCTGGCTGACTCCGCATGTATCGGAGGAGACATGTGATAGTCTTCAACCCTCCCTAGACCAGCAAGTGGGGGGAAAATGTGCGCAACGACCAGGAAGGGAGAGAAGGGAATTGGCATAACGACATAAAATTGGGATGGGAGAAAAATACAGAAAAAGGGGGGAGAAAAAGTAGATACAAAAAAAAATGATGGCCGGATTGCCATGAAATATGACGTGCACACAAGCATGACCCCAAGTGTAAGTTGAGTTTTGGTGACCCCATGACCTTTCCTCCGTATATCGATAAATTCTGGCCAGATTGCCATGGAAATTGCTGCGCACATTCATGGTTTCAAGAGGAATTGATTTTGCTAACCCCATGACGTTTCCTCCAGTGCCGCCGCCAGAGGAAAATGATGTAAAAGAGCACATCTCCTGACCTGTCGTACGGTCGCAAGATCTGTGGTGAACATTCATGGCTCCTAGAGGACGACACCTATATTGATTTAGCTGACCCCATTACCTTTCCTCTAATGCCACCGTCAGGCCAATCCATTTTCGATTGAGCATGTCTCACATCTCAAAAAGTAATTCCTGAATTGCCATCAAATTTGGCGTGCACATTCATGAAACCCAAGAGGAAGAAATCTCCTCTTGCGTCACCAACAGGCCAAACCTTCGATTTTAAAATGAGTATCTTCTGACTCCGGGAGGGAGAAACCAGTTGATTCTCGTTTCTGTCATCCACCCGGTAAAATGTTGCATGTGAAAGTAACAGCAACGATTTTGCTACGATTTTGCTACCCTCCAGAACATTTACAACAAGCGGTGCAAGGGGAAGGCTAAGAGAATTATTAAGGACTCGAGCCACCCGAACAACTGCCTCTTTGAACTGCTGCGGTCAGGCAAGCGATACCGGAGTCTTAAGGCGAGCACAGAAAGACTCAGAAGAAGCTTCTATCCCCAGGCCATCAGGCTGCTAAACGAACAATAAACACTATGCAACAACCATCAAATGCACACAGCACACACACCCACACGCACACACTCACTTAAACAAACAACACACTGCAGCACCCACTCTCCACACTTTAGATCACACAAACACACTTTATATTTATTGATAAAGGATTTTCACTACAACTCGTACACCTACTGTAAATTGTACCTAAATTGCACCTCATCCTATTTCTGCCTTGCACTATATAGTATTGTATATTAGTACACTACACAGTATTGTATATTATATGGTAACTCAGTTACGTCTACTCTGCATCGAACATTGTACATATGTCTATACTGAACACTGTGACCTCATTTTTTTACTTCTAATTTACATGCTATACTATGTTATTTTATTTCATACTTATCTTGTCTTGCACAGTCTCTGGAGCGTAACAGTAAGAAGCATTTTGTATAAAATTATTCTGTACTTCTGTATGACAACTATTAAAGAAACTTGAAGAAACTTGAACTTGAGTGCATTCTTCTGGTTTTAATTGGTTTCTTTTATTCAACGTATCCTTGTTTGAAAGTTCACGCATTCCCCTCACTTTGGAGAACATCTCTAGATATTTAGGTCTACACTTTAAAACCCATTCAAGGCATAGAAATGTTGTGACTGTGGAAGAGTTTCAATCCAACAGCAGCAATGTGCTGTCAGTCACACAATAAGCTACAAAGACCTTGGTTTTAGAAAGCAGCAGAAAAAAAAACTAAAAACACTGCAAACACTGACACACTGCCTTGGCTTTTCCTCCACTTGGAACTTTATTACTTTGTCTTCACCAACCGTATTACTACAGTAGATACTACAGACTTCACCAACCTAATTAGTAATTACTACAGTAGATACTAGACACTTCACCAACCTTATTACTACAGTAGATACTAGACACTTCACCAACCTTATTACTACAGTAGATACTAGACACTTCACCAATCATTTTACTACAGTAGATACTACACACTTCACCAACCATATTACTACAGTAGATACTACAGACTTCACCAACCTAATTACTACAGTAGATACTGCAGACTTCACCAGCCTAATTACTACAGTAGATACTAGACACTTCACCAGCTGTATTACTACAGTATATACTACACACTTCACCAACCTTATTACTACAGTAGATACTACAGACTTCACCAACGTAATTACTACAGTAGATACTACAGACTTCACCAACCTAATTACTACAGTAGATACTAGACACTTCACCAGCCTAATTACTACAGTAGATACTACACACTTCACCAACCTTATTACTACAGTAGATACTACACACTTCACCAACTGTATTACTACAGTAGATACTGCACACTTCACCAACCTTATTACTACAGTAGATACTAGAGACTTCACCAACCTTATTACTACAGTAGATACTAGACACTTCACCAACCTTATTACTACAGTAGATACTAGACACTTCACCAGCTGTATTACTACAGTAGATACTACAGACTTCACCAACCGTATTACTACAGTAGATACTACACACTTCACCAACCTTATTACTACAGTAGATACTGCAGACTTCACCAACCTAATTACTACAGTAGATACTAGACACTTCACCAACCTTATTACTACAGTAGATACTACACACTTCACCAACTGTATTACTACAGTAGATACTGCAGACTTCACCAACCTTATTACTACAGTAGATACTACACACTTCACCAACCGTATTACTACAGTAGATACTAGACACTTCACCAACCTTATTACTACAGTAGATACTACACACTTCACCAACCTTATTACTACAGTATGAATGAATGAATGAAAACTTTATTTAACAGATTGCAGAATGGGTACAATACAGTACGGCTCAATACATACAATTGTTAAGGGGATGCAGACCTGAGAAAGACGTTTGTCTTGTTTCCATCAGGGTCCCCCATTTTCAATTCATATAGACATTTATGACATACATAACATACATGACATTTATGGCATAGGGACATATATGTTATGGTTTGTAACCGACCCCAATCGCACAACACAAGACAGGTATGATGGTTTGCCAAGAAACAGATATTTATTTAGAACAGGGAAAAAGGGCACTGTCCCTTTAAGGGAGAAAACACAAAACACAGGAATAACACAAGAGGGGAAGGTAAAGTGCCTTTAAGAGGCGGGCAGGAAAAGGGAACACTATGGGAAGGTAAGGGAACGCCTAAGGGAAGGTTAAGGGAACGCCTAGGGAACAGAGGAACTAGAGACTAGGAGAAACTAGGGAAAGAGGACTAGGGACTAGGAGAACTAGGGATAGAGGACTAGGGACTAGGTGGAACTAGAAGGGGAGAACTTGGGACAGAGGGGACTGAGGCCCGCGGAGGCGGGCTGGGGAACCGGGAGGAACTGGGGACTGGTGGGAAAAACATCTGGGCCGCTCTGCAGAACAGAGGAGAGGGTTAATATTCAAAGGGAACAAACAGAGCAGATGCAGAACAGTCCAAATAACAAAGTAACAAAGTAAATACTATCTTCGTGTGAACAAACACACAGTGGGAGATGAAATGTCCAAAATAATATCCACGAGAGAACAAAACAGAGTGGGAGATGAAATGTCCAAACTAATAACTAAGTGAGAACTAAAGGAGGCAATACGCTGGGTGAGTGACATCACAATCAAAACTCACCCAGGCGTATGCGTAATGGTACAGGAACAGCAGCGGGACGAGGGCAAGGGACATTACGCTGAGTGAGTGACATCACAATCAAAACTCACCCAGGCGTATGCGTAAAGGTACAGGGACAGCAGCGGGAACGGGGGCAAGGGCACTACGCTGAGTGAGTGACATCACAATCAAAACTCACCCAGGCGTATGCGTAAAGGTACAGGGACAGCAGCGGGAACGGGGGCAAGGGCACTACGCTGAGTGAGTGACATCACAATCAAAACTCACCCAGGCGTATGCGTAAAGGTACAGGGACAGCAGCGGGAACGGGGGCAAGGGCACTACGCTGAGTGAGTGACATCACAATCAAAACTCACCCAGGCGTATGCGTAAAGGTACAGGGACAGCAGCGGGAACGGGGGCAAGGGCACTACGCTGGGTGAGTGACATCACAATCAAAACTCACCCAGGGCATCGCCACCGGGTGGCTGGCTGTCCGAGCCGAGGAACAGAGTGCTGGAACAGTGGCGGTGGCGAGGATGTCGTCCACCGGGTAGCCGCTGTCGGAGCCGAGGAACAGGGTGCTGGAACAGCGGCGGTGGCGAGGATGTCGTCCACCGGGTAGCCGCTGTCGGAGCCGAGGAACAGGGTGCTGGAACAGCGGCGGTGGCGAGGATGTCGTCCACCGGGTAGCCGCTGTCGGAGCCGAGGAACAGGGTGCGCGCCACACCTTGGTGTGCGCGTCGGAACAGTGGCGGTGGCGAGGGTGTCGTCCACCGGGTAGCCGCTGTCGGAGCCGAGGAACAGAGTGCGCGCCACACCTTGGTGTGCGCGTCGGAACAGTGGCGGTGGCGAGGGTGTCGTCCACCGGGTAGCCGCTGTCGGAGCCGAGGAACAGAGTGCGCGCCACACCTTGGTGTGCGCGTCGGAACAGTGGCGGTGGCGAGGGTGTCGTCCACCGGGTAGCCGCTGTCGGAGCCGAGGAACAGAGTGCGCGCCACACCTTGGTGTGCGCGTCGGAACCGAGAGACGCCTCGGGGTGCGTCTGCGAGGAGGAGTGTGCCAAGCACGAAGGTCTGGAAGATGCGCGTCGGCGCGCTGAGGTCTGGAGAGCGTGCCAAGCTCGAAGGTCTGGAAGATGCGCGTCTGTGCGCTGGTACGGAGGAGCGTGCCAAGCTCGAAGGTCTGGAAGATGCGCGTCAGTGCGCTGGTACGGAGGAGCGTGCCAAGCTCGAAGGTCTGGAAGATGCGCGTCTGTGCGCTGGTACGGAGGAGCGTGCCAAGCTTGAAGGTCTGGAAGATGCGCGTCTGTGCGCTGGTACGGAGGAGCGTGCCAAGCTCGAAGGTCTGAAGTGGAACACTGGAATACCTCCCGTAGAGGATTAGAGAGCGCAGTACAGTGTCTCCCTCCAGGCAAACGGCGGCAGGTGGCGAAGGCTTGAGCGCATCTGGCGCGCTGGTCTGGAGTGGAACACTGGAATACCTCCCGTAGAGAATTAGAGAGCGCAGTACAATGTCTCCCTCCAGGCAAACGGCGACAGGTGGCCAAAGCCCTTGAAGATGCGCGTTGCGCGCTGGTGACTGGAGAGCGTGCCAAGCCCTTGCAGATGCGCGTTGCGCGCTGGTGACTGGAGAGCGTGCCAAGCCCGAGGGTCCGGGAGATGCGCGTTGGTCTAGATGTGCGTCAGGACGAACAGCTGCGCTGGGGTCTGCAGTGGAGCGCTGGGGTGCCTCCCGTGGAAGTTACAGGGAGCGCAGAACAGTCTCCTCCACAGGCTACGGCGACAGCAGACGAAGGCTGGAGCAAACATCTCAAGGCTGGAGAGATCCATCTTACAGCATTGGTAGACCAGAGGATCTCCCGAAAGAGTCTAGATGTTAGAGAATATGACTCAGCATGAATACAACACGACCCCACGCCGAAACGAGGGGAAGCGCCCTGGTATTTAAAGCCCACAGGGGAACTAATTAGCCTGCCACCACAGGTGCGAGAGGTAATTGATAATAGTCCAGGTGTGGCCACTGAGAGTAAAAAACGAGAGGGTGGGGGCTAGAGAGAGTGAGTGAGAAGGGAATGTCTAACAGTAGGCTTTAAAGAAACAGAGAAAAGGTGGTGAGCAGCGGGCAAAACCTCACAGTACCCCCCCCTCAACGGGAGCCACCCGGCGACCCAAAACAATTACAGACAGAGTGGCAGGGGGCAAAACAAGAGGTACTGGCCAAGCCAGCAGGGGAAGCCACCACAAGAGTGGGGCTAGCAAAAGAAACAGGGTCGCCGAGGGGTAACTAGGGTAGCAGAGGGGCAACTGGTCTAGAGGAACTGGGTCTAGAGAACTAGTCTAGCGAACTGGGCAAGAGAACTGGTCTAGAGAACTGGTTTAGAGAACTGGTCTAGAGAACTGGTCTAGAGGAACTGGTCTAGAGGAACTGGGTCTAGAGAACTGGTCTAGAGCAACTGGTCTAGAGGAACTGAGGGGCAAGCAGGGTAGCTAAGGGGTAACCATGGAAGCACCGGGAAAGGGCTAGCAGAGGGAAGGTTAGCTGCCAGGGCACTGATAGCTACAGGGCCTATGCTAGCTGTACTGCTACATCAACATAGAGGCTGCGCAAGCTGCCGGAGCCAGGCTAGCAGAGGGAAAGGGTAGCTGCCAGGGCACTGATAGCTACAGGGCCTATGCTAGCTGTACTGCTACATCAACATAGAGGCTGCGCTAGCTGCCGGAGCTAGGCTGGCAGACAGGGCTGGACCAGCATGAGAGCACAAGCTAGCTGGAAGGACAGTCCTAGCTGTGTGAGAAAAACTGACCTTGCTAGCTGAAAGGGCAGTCCTAGCAGTGGGATAAACTACACAAAAAAGTGGAGGCCATGCAGAGGGACCGGGTTAGCTGCTTGGGCCTGGCTAGCTACAGGGCCTATGCCAGCTGCAAGGCTGAATTAACATAGAGGCTGTGCTAACAGCCGGGGCCAAGCTAGCAGACCGGGGCCATGCAGAGGGAAACTGGGTTAGCCGCCAGGGCATGGCTAGCTACAGGGGGGTCAAACAGGGCAAAACGGGAAGCAAACAGGGGAGCTAACCGGGGAGACTAACAAGCTAAACAGGGGAGTAACAGGCTAACAAGGGAGCTAAACAGGACTAACAGGGAAGCTAAACTGGGCAAACAGGGAAGCTAACAGGGCTAACAGGGGAGCTAGAGGGGAGACTAACAAGCTAACAGGGGAGCTAACAGGGCTAACAGGGGAGCTAGAGGGAACAAGAAAAAAAAAGGCAAACTCAACATACACCGTCTGAGCTGGCTGGGGTCGTCGATTTGGTGGGGTCGTACTGTTATGGTTTGTAACCGACCCCAATCGCACAACACAAGACAGGTATGATGGTTTGCCAAGAAACAGATATTTATTTAGAACAGGGAAAAAGGGCACTGTCCCTTTAAGGGAGAAAACACAAAACACAGGAATAACACAAGAGGGGAAGGTAAAGTGCCTTTAAGAGGCGGGCAGGAAAAGGGAACACTATGGGAAGGTAAGGGAACGCCTAAGGGAAGGTTAAGGGAACGCCTAGGGAACAGAGGAACTAGAGACTAGGAGAAACTAGGGAAAGAGGACTAGGGACTAGGAGAACTAGGGATAGAGGACTAGGGACTAGGTGGAACTAGAAGGGGAGAACTTGGGACAGAGGGGACTGAGGCCCGCGGAGGCGGGCTGGGGAACCGGGAGGAACTGGGGACTGGTGGGAAAAACATCTGGGCCGCTCTGCAGAACAGAGGAGAGGGTTAATATTCAAAGGGAACAAACAGAGCAGATGCAGAACAGTCCAAATAACAAAGTAACAAAGTAAATACTATCTTCGTGTGAACAAACACACAGTGGGAGATGAAATGTCCAAAATAATATCCACGAGAGAACAAAACAGAGTGGGAGATGAAATGTCCAAACTAATAACTAAGTGAGAACTAAAGGAGGCAATACGCTGGGTGAGTGACATCACAATCAAAACTCACCCAGGCGTATGCGTAATGGTACAGGAACAGCAGCGGGACGAGGGCAAGGGACATTACGCTGAGTGAGTGACATCACAATCAAAACTCACCCAGGCGTATGCGTAAAGGTACAGGGACAGCAGCGGGAACGGGGGCAAGGGCACTACGCTGAGTGAGTGACATCACAATCAAAACTCACCCAGGCGTATGCGTAAAGGTACAGGGACAGCAGCGGGAACGGGGGCAAGGGCACTACGCTGAGTGAGTGACATCACAATCAAAACTCACCCAGGCGTATGCGTAAAGGTACAGGGACAGCAGCGGGAACGGGGGCAAGGGCACTACGCTGAGTGAGTGACATCACAATCAAAACTCACCCAGGCGTATGCGTAAAGGTACAGGGACAGCAGCGGGAACGGGGGCAAGGGCACTACGCTGGGTGAGTGACATCACAATCAAAACTCACCCAGGGCATCGCCACCGGGTGGCTGGCTGTCCGAGCCGAGGAACAGAGTGCTGGAACAGTGGCGGTGGCGAGGATGTCGTCCACCGGGTAGCCGCTGTCGGAGCCGAGGAACAGGGTGCTGGAACAGCGGCGGTGGCGAGGATGTCGTCCACCGGGTAGCCGCTGTCGGAGCCGAGGAACAGGGTGCTGGAACAGCGGCGGTGGCGAGGATGTCGTCCACCGGGTAGCCGCTGTCGGAGCCGAGGAACAGGGTGCGCGCCACACCTTGGTGTGCGCGTCGGAACAGTGGCGGTGGCGAGGGTGTCGTCCACCGGGTAGCCGCTGTCGAAGCCGAGGAACAGAGTGCGCGCCACACCTTGGTGTGCGCGTCGGAACAGTGGCGGTGGCGAGGGTGTCGTCCACCGGGTAGCCGCTGTCGGAGCCGAGGAACAGAGTGCGCGCCACACCTTGGTGTGCGCGTCGGAACAGTGGCGGTGGCGAGGGTGTCGTCCACCGGGTAGCCGCTGTCGGAGCCGAGGAACAGAGTGCGCGCCACACCTTGGTGTGCGCGTCGGAACCGAGAGACGCCTCGGGGTGCGTCTGCGAGGAGGAGTGTGCCAAGCACGAAGGTCTGGAAGATGCGCGTCGGCGCGCTGAGGTCTGGAGAGCGTGCCAAGCTCGAAGGTCTGGAAGATGCGCGTCTGTGCGCTGGTACGGAGGAGCGTGCCAAGCTCGAAGGTCTGGAAGATGCGCGTCAGTGCGCTGGTACGGAGGAGCGTGCCAAGCTCGAAGGTCTGGAAGATGCGCGTCTGTGCGCTGGTACGGAGGAGTGTGCCAAGCTCGAAGGTCTGGAAGATGCGCGTCTGTGCGCTGGTACGGAGGAGCGTGCCAAGCTCGAAGGTCTGAAGTGGAACACTGGAATACCTCCCGTAGAGGATTAGAGAGCGCAGTACAGTGTCTCCCTCCAGGCAAACGGCGGCAGGTGGCGAAGGCTTGAGCGCATCTGGCGCGCTGGTCTGGAGTGGAACACTGGAATACCTCCCGTAGAGAATTAGAGAGCGCAGTACAATGTCTCCCTCCAGGCAAACGGCGACAGGTGGCCAAAGCCCTTGAAGATGCGCGTTGCGCGCTGGTGACTGGAGAGCGTGCCAAGCCCTTGCAGATGCGCGTTGCGCGCTGGTGACTGGAGAGCGTGCCAAGCCCGAGGGTCCGGGAGATGCGCGTTGGTCTAGATGTGCGTCAGGACGAACAGCTGCGCTGGGGTCTGCAGTGGAGCGCTGGGGTGCCTCCCGTGGAAGTTACAGGGAGCGCAGAACAGTCTCCTCCACAGGCTACGGCGACAGCAGACGAAGGCTGGAGCAAACATCTCAAGGCTGGAGAGATCCATCTTACAGCATTGGTAGACCAGAGGATCTCCCGAAAGAGTCTAGATGTTAGAGAATATGACTCAGCATGAATACAACACGACCCCACGCCGAAACGAGGGGAAGCGCCCTGGTATTTAAAGCCCACAGGGGAACTAATTAGCCTGCCACCACAGGTGCGAGAGGTAATTGATAATAGTCCAGGTGTGGCCACTGAGAGTAAAAAACGAGAGGGTGGGGGCTAGAGAGAGTGAGTGAGAAGGGAATTTCTAACAGTAGGCTTTAAAGAAACAGAGAAAAGGTGGTGAGCAGCGGGCAAAACCTCACAATATAGGTATTTAGTACTGTTACATTTGTGACATAGGCGGTATTCAAATATACAGTACTGTTACCCCTAGATCCTGACAGAGTATATACATATGATGGGGAGGGGACTGTACATTAGGAGGGGGTGGGTGGGTGGGAGGGGAATATACATACGGCGGGGAGGGAATATATACATGCGGTGGGGAGGAGACTGTCTATTAGGAGGTGGTGGGGGTTTTGGGCATTTACGGTGGCCAGTTTCGAATTGCAGCCTCCCGTAGGTGCTCTTTAAGGGCGGTTTTGAATGTGGGCAGGGATTCACATTCCTTTACAGCTTTGGGTAGGGCGTTCCACATTGTTGTGGCATAATTGCGAAACGTGTTTAGTCCCTTGTTTGAGCCGAATCTGGGTTTAACATGATTTGTTGAGCTTCCTCTGGTGTAGTGGTTGTGGTATTCACTGACCTTTGGGAAGTATTTTGACATGTACATGGGCACCCCGGTCGTATAGTGTATCTTGTAGACCAGGCCCATTGCAAGTTGCTGTACTCTGTCGTCTACTCTAAGCCATCCTAGGTAGTAGATACTAGACACTTCACCAGCTGTATTACTACAGTAGATACTGCAGACTTCACCAACCTTATTACTACAGTAGATACTGCAGACTTCACCAGCCTAATTACTACAGTAGATACTGCACACTTCACCAGCCTAATTACTACAGTAGATACTGCACACTTCACCAGCCTAATTACTACAGTAGATACTAGACACTTCACCAACCTTATTACTACAGTAGATACTACACACTTCACCAACCTTATTACTACAGTAGATACTACAGACTTCACCAACCTAATTACTACAGTAGATACTACACACTTCACCAACCGTATTACTACAGTAGATACTAGACACTTCACCAACCGTATTACTACAGTAGATACTGCAGACTTCACCAACCTAATTACTACAGTAGATACTAGACACTTCACCAACCGTATTAATGACTAATCGACGCAACAATTCCTCGTCGACGATTTCTTTATAATCGACGTCGTCGATTATGTCGACTAATCGTTGCAGCCCTAGTGTTCAGTGTGGGATGTTATGTTGTTAAAGTTACAAATAGAGTGTGGCTGGCTGGCTGCCTGTATGAGAGAAATAAAAGAAAGACCTTGATCATTGTGAAAGAAAACACGCCCTCAGCTGGGCCCCGACAAACACCTTACCCAGTGACCACGTTGTCGCGTAGCCGTGGCAACAGTTACCGCGACAGCAACGCGAAAGCACACGCGTCATCATTACGAGATGTCGAGCGGCCAGGGGTGGATGTACTCAACGAACGTGGTTAGCGAGAGAGAGAATTTAATTAACAGCGGTTCAGGAGTGACAGAGAGGCAGCCCTTGTGACCGGGGAGACGGTCATTTCCTTTCACATTCCATGGAACCGTCATCATAGGATTAGGAAATATGATTTTCCCAGCCGTGGCTAGAGCAGCTCTTCTTTAATATGCCGGAATCATCTCCCCAGTCAGTGCCTGGCGTGAAACTCACAAACACAGATCCAAACATTGCATTCAGTTTGGGATTTCAGTAAAAAGCTTCATTACATCGGAAAGATCTCACGAAGGATTGTCGTGACGATTCGAAACCGCATTTAAAATATCCAAAGCCGACTTTGTTTTCTTCTTTTGTTTTTCTCATAATCTGACTGACAAACGTACTCAAGGCACGGCTCTAAGCATTAGGAGTGAGTGAGCGAGAAGAATGAGTCCACGTTGTTGAATGGTAAATCGTAAATGGTGCATTTACAGTATATACAGCTTTTTCCAAAGTGCTTTACAATTTGTTCCTCACATTCACCCACACATTCACACACCGATGGCAGAGGCAACCATGCAAGGTGCCAACCTGCTCATCAGGAGCAATTAGGGGTTAAGTGTCTTGCTCAAGCACACTTCAACACGCTGCCAGAGAGGAGCGGGAATCGAACCGGGAACCTCCAGATTACCAGACGACTGCTCTACCTCCCGAGCCATTGTCGCCCCCCACTTTGTTGAGATGTATATTCGATATCTGGTGAGGAGACGAATAGGTGAAGCTACAGTAAATAGATCTGTATGCTGTCAATCACAGAGGCATCTGGAGACAGATCGCCAATACAATACAATACAATCTGTGTGTGTGTCTGCATGTGTGTGTCTGTGTGTGTGTGCGTGTGTGTGTCCTTAAGATCCTAGCTCGTAATACTGGGATTGTTCCGTCGTGATCCTCTGTCCCCTCAAGTTTCTAATTCCAAGGGCTTTCCACTCAAATCACATTAAAGAAAACGACATTTGCAGAGTTATCTTCAAGTTCACGGTAGCGTCAACCGTTATGTCAAAAGTCCACCTATGTGAGCTGGAAGAGCGAGGCTCTGATTCACTTGATTTTAATTCAAGGGGCTAATTGAGTGCAAAGTGAATGGTCTCATTGCTGTTTCAGAAAAACAAAGCCAATCTGTCTGGAACACTGGAACAGACTCTGAATGGGAGCCCGCCGGCGCAATCTAATCTCAGAGTTTTAAACTTGTTAGACTAGATCAAAGCATCCTAAAAAATTAAGTGTCTATAATTCATGGAGTAGGGAGATACCGAGGAGGGAGTAGGGAGATACTGGTCAATGTCTTTCTGCCTGAGTGGTTCATTAGATCAGCCGACCGGCCAGATTGCCCGACATACTGTGTGCCGAGGCTCTTGCCATTTCCGGGGTAAAGTGTTGGCGGACGGGGTCTGTCATTGTGGAGATCCAGGCAGTGCATCTGGTGCAGCCAACTGCTCACACTGGTTCATGTGGAGAACTGTGGATTAATCGTTCTTTTATTGGACATCAATGGCAGAGTGTCAGGAAAAAGAGTCTAGATTCTAAAAGATATATATACTTTAAGCAACACGGTCTCATCAGAAAGAACAAATAAAGTACTCGACCACAGGAAAAAAGGTACATATAATTTATGTTTTTTTATGGTCATAAGCAATATATTTACGTGCTGTATAAGTAATATATTTACATTTTGTATTGACAAAAGTCCAAAATAAATACTGCGACCGGGAGTCGAACCAACAATGATTGTGGTCGCGGGTGTTTGTTCTCATCACCCACCCACACAACAATACTATGATGATGGTTTGTTTTAACATTTCATAGTTATGGTTAATATATAAAGTTAGGGTTAGGGTTATGGTTAGTTTAAGGTAACAGTGTGGTTAAGGTTAGAAAAGTGTGTCTCGGTAGTCTTGAGGTAAAAACACTTACCTCCCATGCAAGCGCCCTGGGTTTGTTCCCCAGACGGGGACCTAAAATGTTTATATCTATTACATATATCTATATATACTTATTTGTAATACATAGACATAGTACATTTTCGTAAATACGTCAATATATTACTTACATAACATACAATATGTACCTTTTTCCTGTCGATTAAGCGAGATCGGGCTGTAATGACATAATTCTACTATCTTAGGTACATTAATTATCCTCAAGATACAAATACAAACATTTATTTTGAAAGCAGAAAAACAGGAAACACACATATCGGTCTAGTCCTTATCGGCAGACTACGGACGACGAAGCTACAAAACGGCGTGGCCACGGATGCAGAGTCGCCCTGACGTACCTCGTTAATCAGCATGAAATTGTTATGTGATTGTAATCATGCTATAGCTTTTTTCGGCGATGTTATGATTTTTAAATTGGCCTGGCTGTTTCTCCTTTTTGGGTGGAACCGTTTCAGCAGAAACGTAATCATCTCTGTTCGATAATGATTCGTTGACACCGTCACATCGCCGTTGGAGTGTGAGAAAAAGTCAAGCTCAGCTCAACTTCAATTTGAAGCCGCGTCAGGACCTGTCGCCTCTCACACCTGACATGGGAGCCAAGTGTGTCGGCGCACATTGCCAATTTCCTGTTGCTTTGTAGCTCGTAGTGTACACATTACACATGGGTAAAGAAACACACGTACGTACTGTACGTACGCACGCAGACACGCACGCAGGCACGCAAGCTGGCACGCACGCACGCACGCACGCACGCACGCACGCACGCACGCACACGCGCACGCACGCACGCACGCACGCACGCACGCACACACACACACACACACACACACACACACACACACACACACACACACACAAACACACAGCGATGGTAAGCATGACTTCTGCTTGTAAACAAAAAAAGCTAATCAGTGCACCACTATCTCCGCTTGTCTAGTGAAGCCTGTGTTACTGAGAACAATTACAATAAATAACCTTCGTACTGTCGTGGAACTGGACTCGTAAATTATATCATAAACAGAGCTTCTAATCAAAATAGGTTTAATAGTAAAAACAATTAATAGAGTTGTTCCGATACCGATACCAGTATCGGAAATGCCGCCGATACTGCCTAAAATGCTGGTATCGGTATCGGCGAGTACACGTAAATTCTAGCCTCCGATCCCATGATGTAATTTATCTCCTGCCGAGTCCTGCGGAGAGTGAGGATTATAAAATGAACATGTTTTAAAGTGTGATGCTGTGTCATTTTAACAGCAGATACACTTTCTTAAATTCCATTGTCCCCGACAGTGCGGTGTGACGGGGAGCTCGGACGGGAATCGGGATGTGTTTGCTGGTGTTATGATAGCATTAGCTGGTAAGATAGCTAGTTGGAACAACATCCGCTTTAACGTTACATCAAATCAGATGATCGCCTGTCCTTTCTCCAGGACCTAACACTGTCCGTGACCGTCTATCAACAATAATGCACCCACGGTGAATTGTATTTAAGTTAAGTAGCTACGGACTAGCGTTAGCTGACTATTACTAACGTTATCAAATGTCAATGGTGGAAGACGAGCTAGGTCAGTTAGCTTAGCTTGATAACGTTACCGTGTCTAAAGTTGGTGCTTTTCATAATCCAGCATTAATGGCTGCAGACCTGCAAGCAAAGTACAGCAAGTGCCAAAGGATAAGAGTCTGAGGCGGAGTTTCAAAAGAGAATGTTGAATATTTATTTTGCATCAAAAATCACAACATGAACGTTCTATCTGCCACTAGCTTACAGACTGAATAGGGTATATCTGCAGAGCCACTGAGTAGCGAGTGCAACACCGTTTAATGTCCGTGTGGATCATTGGAGTAGGGTATATCTGCAGTGCTGCAGCCCATACTCATTGATTAATGATACTAATACAAATCTATACAATCACCTGTTGTTGAATAAATACCATACGTTCTAGTTATTACTAAAAAACAGTATAACAGTATCTGTAAAAAAAAAAAAAAAAAAAAAATGTATAATTTATATATATATATATATTTTTTTTTAATGCACTGGTATCGGATAAATATCGGTATCGGCCGATACCCAAAGCTTAGGTATCGGAATCGGATCGGAAAGGGAAAAATGGTATCGGAACATCTCTAACAATTAATACAATTTAAACATGTGGGTTGAATGAGCTTTGGCTGAGGGGAGTGCTCTCAGCTCTCAGAGAGGAGTAGAGTGAGGGTTAAGGAGACTGTAGCCCTTGGCCTCTCAGCTATAGGTGTGAACTAAGATATTGTTTGGGGCAACCAAAAAGATTCCTCCACAGTACTGTATTTTACTATCATGCACTTTGTCACTAAATAATCTTCCTTGCCTATATTACTACATACTATGCTAATATGTCTTTACTACTATGCACTCAAGACTGTAGCACCTGAGTTTCAACAGTGTTCAAGTTTCAAGTTCAAGTTTCTTTATTAGTTGTCATACAGAAGTACAGAATACTTTTATACAAAATGCTTCTTTCTGTTACACTCCAGAGACTGTGCTAGGCAAAAATAGATAAGAATAAAATAAGTATAGCAAGTATAAAATAGAAGTCAAGTACGTAGACAAAAGTGTTCAGTATATACATATATACAATGCTCAATGTAGAGTAGAAGTAACTGAGTTACCATACAATATACTATACAGTGCAAAGCAGAAATGGGATGAGGTACAATTTAGGTACAATTTACAGTAAGGTGTAATGAGGTATGGGTTGTAGTGCAAATTCTTTACCAATAAATATAAAGTGTGTTTAGGTGTTCTAAAGTGGTTAAAGTGGGTGCTGCAGTGAGTTGTTTGTTTAAAGTGAGTGTGTGCGTGTGGATGTGTGTGCTGTGAGTGCATGTGATGGTTGTTGCATAGTGTTATTGTTCGTTGAGCAACCTGATGGTCTGGGGATAGAAGCTTCTTCTGAGTCAGTGTTTGACGAACATTGTTACTCAGATGAAAGAGTTGTACCCCTCCTGCTCACCTGTTGTACAGAACTTGTAAGTCACTTTGGATAAAAGCGTCAGCTGAATGACTAAATGTAAATGTAAATTAAACCAAACAGACCTCGGTCTGTCCTCACTTCACAGAGAGTAGATTCATAAAACCAAGGGACCAGAAAACCAAATTACCAAATTCAGATATACGCCTACCTTACGCCCTACTTTATACATGTTTCCTGTTCCAGAAAATGGTACAGAGTCTGTTATTAAGGGGAAAAAAAGTATATGAAGGTTTCATTTCACTGTAATTTCTCCTTGCATGTCCTCGTTGTGCCACCTGCTGTGATTACAGTTATGATGTTCTCCCCGGGAGGCAGTGTTTTCTCTGTGAACAGGCAGCCATGAGTACATTGCATGCTTTTTCTTCAGAATACACTGTATATTTTGTTTAGACAAGGAACAGGCTGTGGAGCTTACGAAGATCAGGGTGAAAAATAGATCTATTCCATGGGTTTCCGCCCCCGATCTATCAACCTTATTTATGGCAAGAAAGCTTGTTTCCATAGACGCACTAAGGAGGCGTCCCACTGGGTTTCATTATAGAAAGCGTATGAATAAATGTACGTCCCTTGTGAGAAAAGATAAATCTGATTATTATTTCAATCTAGCACTTATTATAATCCCGCAGAATTCTAGGAGGTCGTAAAATCGAAGACAAGCAAAGCAATTATGCTGCTTCTCATGTCAAGTTTTATGACTGCTTACGATCATAGTGAGATCTGTTCTGCCATTAATAGACACTATGCAGCAGCACATCGTTGTGAATATTGGACCCCCCCACTAGCATTGACTATCCGTCTACTAATGATAACCATGATGTATCTACGTCAAGGTCCTATCTCTCTCTGTGTTGTTATTGAGGCTCTTAGAACCAAATTTAAGAAACCTACTGGTGAAGACAATGTGGAGCCTTTCTGTCTTCTGCCTTACCGCCGAGCTAATAACACACATCAACCTTTCTATTGCTAGTGGTGTAGTCCCCAAAGGTCAGCAAACTGCACATGTCCTCCCCTTAAATAGGAGTGGAGACAGGAGTAATCCAAATAATTATAGACCAATGTCCAACTTGTCAACTCAAGGTATGTCTCATTACAAACTGTGTTCTGAGCATCAATCTTGGTTCAGGTCTGCGCACAGCACTCTTTCTGCTCTCACTGTGGTTGTGAATGACATTGTCAATTCCTTGGGTGTGCGTGTGTGTGTGTGGTGTGTGTGTGTGTGTGTGTGTGTGTGTGTGTGTGTGTGTGTGTGTGTGTGTGTGTGTGTGTGTGTGTGTGTGTGTGTGTGTGCGTGCGTGAGTGAGTGAGTGAGTGAGTGAGTGAGTGAGTGAGTGAGTGAGTGAGTGAGTGAGTGAGTGAGTGAGTGAGTGAGTGAGTGAGTGAGTGAGTGAGTGAGTGAGTGAGTGAGTGAGTGAGTGAGTGAGTAAGAGAGAGGGGAAGGGAGAGAAAGATACATTGACTCCGGGGGGTGGAGGGACCTATATCTCTCTTTCTCTCTCTCCTGTGTGTCATGTGTCTATATGTCTTTGAGAGTATTTATGTATTTCAAGTCAAGTCAAGTCAAGTCAAGAGTTTTAATTGTCACGGCATACAAGTATACAATGAAATGCGGGTGGTCTTGCCCGCGACGATGTGCAATACAGTGGTACAACATATAATAGAATCCAATAAAAAAAAAAACATTGTGCAATAAACAGGTAACAGGTAACATGGTGTGACATCTCGGTATCTGTACATAGTTATTTACTGAGCATATAGGACATGCTAGGTAGCTTTAGTAGTGCAATACACTGTTCCTGTTGTTATACTAGTTTAAAGTGGCCTTTCCTCTTGGCCATAAGTGTGCGTGTGTGCGGCATGAGTGTGTGCCCGCTCTTGTTAAAGTGTTAAAGTGGCTGCTAGTGTGTGAGCGTGCACAGCGTGCGTGTCGTGTGTGTGCTCATGTGTGCTTGTGTGTGGATAGTTCAGTGTTCTGTGTTCAGTAGTTCAGTGTTCTGTGGCACTCAATGTTCATTGTTCAAGGCTCTGATGGCCTGGGGGAAGAAGCTGAGCCTAAGCCTCTCCGTCCTAGTGGCTGGGGTTCGCAGGCGTCTGCCTGACCTCAGCAGCTGGAACAGGCTGTTATTGGGGTGGTGGGGGTCTTTCATTATCCTGCAGGCTCTGGATTTGCACCTCTTGTTGTATAGAGCCTGCAGGGGAGGTAGCGCAATACCCGTGGTACGCTCGGCTGGGCGCACCACTCTCTGTGCCGTGCTGTTTCCATACCAGGCAGTGATGTTTCCGGTCAAGATGCTCTCTACAGCTCCTGAGTAGAAGGACTGGAGTATCTTCCCCGATACTCTGAACTTCCTTAACTGTCTCAGGTGGTAGAGGCGCTGCTTCGCTTTCTTTACTACTGTGTCTATGTGTGTTGACCATGTCAGATCCTCTGAGATGTGGACCCCCAGGTACTTAAAGCTGCTCACCCTGTCCACGGTAGCCCCGTTAATCATCAGCGGTGTGTGTGTCTCCTGCTGTCCTCTCCTATAATCCACGATCAGCTCCTTGGTTTTACCAATGTTCAGGAGCAGGCTGTTGTCCTGGCACCAGCGTTCCAGTACCTCAACCTCCTCCCGGTAGGCCTTCTCGTCGTTGTCCGAGATCAGCCCCACCACCACCGTGTCGTCTGCGAACTTCACTATGGAGTTGGAGCTGAACTTGGCCACACAATCGTGTGTGTAGAGTGAGTACAGCAGGGGGCTTAGGACACAGCCCTGGGGGGACCCGATGCTCAGGGTGATGGTGTTGGAGGTCTGACCCCCCACCCTGACCGCCTGGGGTCTTTCACTCAGAAAGTCCAGTACCCAGGCGCTCAGGGCGGGGCTCAGACCCAGCTCGATCAGCTTGTCCACCAGTCTGGTGGGGACTATGGTGTTGAACGCTGAGCTGTAGTCAATGAACAACAGTCTCACATAGCCCCCCTTCTGACGGTCAAGGTGGGAGAGAGTGCTGTGCAGTACCTGGGAGACCGCGTCGTCAGTGGACCTGTTTGTCCTGTATGCAAATTGCATAGGGTCCATATCACTGGGGAGGGAGGCACAAATGTGGTCCTTGACCAGCCTCTCGAAACATTTCATGACCACAGAGGTGAGTGCCACCGGTCTGTAGTCATTTGGACATGTTGGGGAGGGTTTCTTCGGTACAGGGATGATGGTAGACATCTTGAAGCAGGCAGGGACCACTGACTCCGCCAGGGATTGATTAAATATGGCGGTGAACACTGGGGCAAGCTGGTTGGCACAGGACTTAAGTATGCGTCCTGTTATACCATCTGGGCCAGCAGCCTTCCTGGTGTTCACCTGCATAAACATTCTTCTCACACTGTGTTCCGACAACGAGAGAGCGTCCCCGCCCCCCCGCGGTTGCCCCCCCCCCCCCCCCTCCACAACAGCCGGCGCGCCAGTGATTTGCTATTGTATATAAACATATGATCCCTGAGCCCGGTCTTCACTGTAACCTGAGTACTCTGTAGTGTAACCTGAGTGCTGGAGCTATAGAGTGAACAATCCTTCTATTATTTCCATAATCCCCTGTGGGGGAAGAAGTACACCATTTATTTACATGAGTAAAGAAGTAAAAATACCCAGATACTCTGGTAAAAGTAAAGGTCCTCCATTCAGGTTTCTACTTAAGTAAAAGTAAAAAAAAGTATTTGATGTTGAAAGTACAGATGTAGCCCTTAGGACGGTCTGCACTGTAATTATAGTAATTAGTTATGGTTATAGTAGTAATAGTATAGTATAGTAGTAATAGTAATAGTAATAAATATTATAACACATTTTTCTCATAAAAGTACAGGGACAAACAATCCATGATTTTATTAGAACTCATAATAACACAAAGAAATCGATATCTGTTTATTAATGTTTCATGAGTTGCACACAAAGCAGGCTTTCAGAATATGTTGAATATAACAGAACAGCAATCAACCTCAAAATTAACCCCGTCGACACCACGGTAGTATGGTAGACAGTCCTAATGGCTGTAACTGTACTTAAAAGTTAAAGCACACATACAGGGGCTGGTATTGGTAATTAACTATATACACATGTACAGCACATCAGATATATACACATGTACAGTACATCATTATATATACAAATGTACAGTACATTATGTACACATGTACCTTTCCCTTACAAATAAACAAATTAACTAAACAAAACTACACAGCGTTTGTGTATCCCAGTGCTTGGGAGCATTCAATCATCGATCCATTGACCTCTGAAGGTTATGTTAAAGTGGTATGTGTTCCAGTTATGCTGGCTCTGATTACGTCCTCTTGAATTTGGCAGGCTCTTAATTTTAATCCTCATAAATATTTCAGTGTTGCCGGATGTCTACTGTCTAGTATGCTTAGCATGGGTAAGGTATATTCAGGAAGTGGATTTATATTTTACTTACAGAAATGGGCATACAAGGCGTGACTTAACTGACATCCTAGAGGCAAATCTTTCCTGTGACAAAATGGCATCCAATGTAATCAAAAAAGTAAATCAACGAACAAGATTCTTGTACATCCCACTCCACTGACACATGCCTTCTCTATTTGAACGACCACATCAAACAAGAGGTGGACACGGGCAAATACTGCGGCATGGTCATGCTGGACCTACAAAAGGCCTTCGACACTGTCAATCACACCATTCTGATTGACAAGCTAAAAGCAATTGGGTTTGATAGTCTATCAGTGAGCTGGATACAATCCTACCTGGAGGGGAGAGAACAGATGGTGGAGGTAAACGGTACCCTATCCCCCCCCCCCCCCCCCCTCCCAGTGAGCTGTGGTGTTCCACAAGGAAGCATACTAGGACCGCTACTGTTCCTAATTTATGCAAATGACATGTCGTCAGCTTGTGACTGCAACTTGTTCCTGTTTGCGGACGACTCAGCCCTGCTGGTCTCTGACAAGAACAAGTTACAGGTTGAAAAAACCCTTGGCTCGGAACTAGGCAAAATCTGCATATGGCTCGCCGACAACAAACTATCATTACACATGAAAACAGAGTCCATTATCTTCGGTTCAAATAACAAACTCAGCAAAACCGACGGCTTCTCAGTTACAGTGGGTGACAATATTGTCACAAGGAAAGATGAAATTACCTACCTGGGTTCCATCCTAGAGGCTAATCTTTCCTGTGACAAAATGGCATCCAATGTAATAAAAAAAGTCAACCAACGAACTCGATTCTTGTACCGGATCTCCTCTCTGGTAAACAAGAATACCCTGAAGACTCTGTCAGGAGCACTCATTCAAGGGTACTACGACTATGCTTGCACCTCATGGTACCAAAGCACCTCAAAGGCACTAAAAACCAAATTACAAACATCTCAAAACAAACTAGTCAGACTACTGCTTGACCTGACTCCTAGAACCCACCTCACCCCTGCCCACTTTGACAACCTAGGATGGCTTAGAGTAGACAACAGAGTACAGCAACTTGCAATGGGCCTGGTCTACAAGATACACTACACGACCAAGGTACCCATGTACATGTCAAAATACTTCCCAAAGGTCAGTGAATACCACGATCACAACACCAGAGGGAGCTCCACAAATCATGTTAAACCCAGATTCGGCTCAAACAAGGGACTAAACACGTTTCGCAATTATGCCACATCAATGTGGAACGCCCTACCCAAAGCTGTAAAGGAATGTGAATCACTACCCACTTTCAAAAACACTCTCAAAGAACACCTACGGGAGACTGGAATTCGGAACTGGCCCCTACGAATGTCCTAACCCAGTTGTACAGTAAATGACCAAGTATGGCTTTGTCAGTATTCCAATGTACAGTGTACAGTGTCCCCCACCCACCCCCTACCCAACCCCCCCCACCTCCAATGTACAGCCCCCCCCCCCCACCCACCCAACCCCACCCCACCTACCCAACCTCCTCCAATGTACAGTTTCTACATCAAATGTATATACACTCTTTTTCTGGACACTTTTTGTATCACAAACAGTACTGTATTTGCAAATCTGGTATGTCATAAATGTATAGATGTAGCAGTACTATCTATCTGTATGTTGTGTGTGTCATATATGTTATGATGAATTGAAAATGGGGGACCCTGATGTAAACAAGACGAAAGTCTTTCTCTGGTCTGCATCCCCTTAACAATTGTATGTATTGAGCTGTACTGTACTGTACCCATTCTGCAATCTGTTAATAAACTTTTCAATCAATCAATCAATCAATCAATCAAAACCGGATCTCCTCTCTGGTAAACAAGAATACCCTGAAGACTCTGGCAGGAGCACTCATTCAAGGGTACTACGACAATGCTTGTGTAGCCGGTTCAACACTGAACCTGCCACTACTTCGACCATGCCTTGAGTGGGAGTCGAACCCCGGGCGTCCGCACCGCGGGCGACATCACAGACCACTGTGCCAAGAAAGGAATTCCTCTCTTAGCGCTCAGTCTGAATGCCTCACGGGAGTGAGTTTTACTTCCTGGTACCGCTGCCGCGCCTCAGCCACTTCTCAACTCACGACCGAAGTGCTTCGTGACTGGGCTTCGCGGTACCATCCGTTACATTCACCCCCCCTAAACTCACACCACTCAGGCATCCGGGTCACGGCACCACTGTAGCCGCTTCAACACTGAACCTGCCACTACTTCGACCATGCCTTGAGTGGGAGTCGAACCCCGGGCGTCCGCACCGCGGGCGACATCACAGACCACTGTGCCAAGAAAGGAATTCCTCTCTAAGCGCTCAGTCTGAATGCCTCACGGGAGTGAGTTTTACTTCCTGGTACCGCTACCGCGCCTCAGCCACTTCTCAACTCACGACCGAAGTGCTTCGTGACTGGGCTTCGCGGTACCATCCGTTACACTTGCACCTCATGGTACCAAAGCACCTCAAAGGCGCTAAAAACAAGATTACAAACATCACAAAACAAACTGGTCAGACTACTGCTTGACCTTACTCCTAAAACCCACCTCACCCCTGCCCACTTTGACAACCTAGGATGGCTTAGAGTAGACGACAGAGTACAGCAACTTGCAATGGGCCTGGTCTACAAGATACACTACACCACTAAGGTACCCATGTACATGTCGAAATACTTCCCAAAGGTCAGTGAATACCACGACCACAACACCAGAGGGAGTTCCACAAATCATTGCCAACCCAGATTCGGCACAAACAAGGGTCTAAACACGTTTTGCAATTATGCCACATAAATGTGGAACGCCCTACCCACAGCCGTAACATTTTTTGAATCCCTACCCACCTTTAAAACCGCTCTTAAAGAGCACCTACGGGAGGCTGCAATTCGAAACTGGCCCCCGTAAATGTCCAAACCCTACTCCCACCCACCCCCACCCCTCCTAATGTACAGTTTCCTCCCCCTCGTATGTATATATTTTCTGTTCCGATTTTCTGTTAGGATAACAGTACTGTATATTTGCATATATTGTATGTCACAAATGTAACAGTTATGTATACCTGTATGTCATGTATGTCACAAATGTCAAGATATATATATCTGTATGTTGTGTATGTCATTAATATCATTATGAATTGAAATTGGGGGACCCTGATGTAAACAAGACGAAAGTCTTTCTCTGGTCTGCATCCCCTTAACAATTGTGTGTATTGAGCCATACAGTATTTTACCCATTCTGCAATATGTTAATAAAGTTCAATCAATCAATCAAACATACTCTACAACCAAAACAGCCATGGTCAATTTAAACCTGCATGCACTCAATGCATCTTTCAAGTGTAACTAAGATTAACCAAGTCAGATGCTGCATATTGCTACTGTTGACACTAATAATATGCAATGTGATTCTTCCATTAAGAGAGGCTATAGTGGTAGGGTTAGTAGCTTCTGGCTGATTGTGTACAGTAGGTACTGATGGTAGTAGGGTTAGTAGCTTCTGGCTGATTGTGTACAGTAGGTGCT
>NC_140171.1:18308338-18316003 GCF_963971535.1 Notolepis coatsorum
ACACACACACACACACACACACACACACACACACACACACACACACACACACACACACACACACACACACACACACACACACACACACACACACACACACACACACACACACACACACACACACACACACACACACACACACACACACACACACACACACACACACACACACACACACACACACACACACACACACACACACACACACACACACATACATCCAGACACTATTATTTACAAGAACTGACACACATCACACCCCTTTTACTGGATACAATAGAATATAGCAGCCTGTCATCAGCCTAATTACCGTAGTTACTATTGATTCACAGAGCTTTTCAGAGGTGTGTTTCCTGTCTGCTACCAAGGAAACTATAAAAGAAGGAAAGGTGATTACATTACTGTGTAGCGCCTGAATGCACATAGGTGCCTAACTTGAAAGTTCACTGTGCAGTTAGCATAGTAATGAATGGACCGACCACTCCTTCATAACAGTTAGCATATTGATGAATGTGTGAAGTGTGTGATTTCTAAATGTTTCTGATAAGCATATATTTTTTTATAGCTATGGGTTCGTTTATAGCCTTCCAATTTGGAAACGTTTCATTTGAATAGCCTACGTGATATTCCCATAACATTAGCTATTATTAGCCCCGTCAATCATCGTTAAGCAGCCTCATATGACTGCTGCAGTTATGACAGAAAGTCCTGATCGAAATAGAAGGAAGAGAGAAGGCATAAAGAAAACAGATGTTCACAATACAATATTTATTTATCCTAAACTCAATATTTTGAAGGGACGTCCCGCTTATTAACTCATTCCGGGCCAACCACGAGTATAGTCGGGTTAACTCGCCATCGCTTCCGTGCCAACCACGAGTATAGTCGGGTTAACTCGCCATCGCTTCCGTGCCAATCACGAGTATAGTCGGGTTTTAATCGTTATTTATTTTATTAGCGATATCCATTCATTTTCATCCATCCAACCTGATGTTATCGTTATCGCCGCCTATCGTCTCCCGGATGGTATTGCACATCATTGGATTGGATTGGCTGGGACTGTGCATCAAAAAAACAAGTCCGGTCCAGGTTTTACTTCTCGGGCATGCAGCTGGATACTATTGCATTGAGTCCCCCCACTGGGAGCATCGTGGATCATTGTGTTTTGGACAATAACGTTGGATCAATGGACGAAATCGATATTTGGAATGGCGATCAGGAATTGGATTAATCTTTTTGCATGACATCAGATGCAGTGTTGGGACTAACGCGTTACAAAGTAACGCGTTACAGAAACGAAGTTACTTTTTGCCGCAACTAGTACTCTAACGCATTACTTTTGAAATTCAGTAACGCTACTTACGTTACTGAATGGTTCGTCACTGCGTTATTTGCGGTATATACGGCGTAGATTGATAGCGAGCGGTAGTGATTATTATTATTATTATTATTATCCTCATCCCCACCCGCGTAGAATGATACGAGGCGAGTCTGGCCACTGGCCAATCAGAAACCAGAAACCAGAAATGCGGCTACGGAAAGAAATAGACCCTCTCTATTGTAAACAAAACAAACGCTCGCTATTAATCTACATAAAAAGAACGCAGTAACAAACTAACAAACCATTTAGCAACTACTTGGAGAGATAATTAATATACAACATGGAAACGAGATAAAGAACATGTTTGAGGCGCTGCTGGAGTCAACTGGACTAACGTAACGTTACTACATCTCGACCACCGCAGACTGGTGAGTGCAATGTGTTCACTGAAACTCAAGTTGATCAACGGATTTTGACTGTACGAAATCTGCCAGGGAATCTCATAATACTAATCAAACAATATAAATATAGTCCTTTAATTCATGCACAATTGATATCCTAACTATTCTAACGTTGCAATGCTTTGATTGATATCTTAAACAACGTTGCAACTTGCAAGATGGTGAATGAATGAATGAATGAAAACTTTATTTAACAGATTGCAGAATGGGTACAATACAGTACGGCTCAATACATACAATTGTTAAGGGGATGCAGACCTGAGAAAGACGTTTGTCTTGTTTCCATCAGGGTCCCCCATTTTCAATTCATATAGACATTTATGACATACACAACATACATGACATTTATGGCATAGGGACATATAGGTATTTAGTACTGATACATTTGTGACATAAACGGTATTCAAATATACAGTACTGTTACCCCTAGCTTTGGGTAGGGCATTCCACATTGTTGTGGCATAATTGCGAAACGTGTTTAGTCCCTTGTTTGAGCTGAATCTGGGTTTAACATGATTTGTTGAGCTTCCTCTGGTGTAGTGGTTGTGGTATTCACTGACCTTTGGGAAGTATTTTGACATGTACATGGGCACCCCGGTCGTATAGTGTATCTTGTAGACCAGGCCCATTGCAAGTTGCTGTACTCTGTTGTCTACTCTAAGCCATCCTAGGTTGTCAAAGTGTGCAGGGGTGAGGTGGGTTCTAGGAGTAAGGTCAAGCAGTAGTCTGACCAGTTTGTTTTGTGATGTTTGTAATTTTGTTTTAACCGCCTTTGAGGTGCTTTGGTACCATGAGGTGCACGCATAGTCGTAGTACCCTTGAATTATAATGGTTATAATGAAACGCTCCGGCGACATCAAGGCTGTTCCTTCAACCGGCGCACTTCTTATTATATCGACTCGGGACAACATTTGTTGTGTCAGATTTGTATCTAGACCACATTGCTTAGCAGAGTTCGGTGATGTGAATGGAAACTGTCAAGTTGATCAACCGATTTTGAGTACTATATACTACATGGGACTCGGGAGCAATTTTTTTTTTTTTTTTCTTTTTTATAAATAACTAAATAGTTACTTTTCACAGTAACTCATTACTTTTGGGTGTAAGTAACTAGTACAGTAACGAAGTTACTTTGAATGAAGTAACTAGTAAAGTAACTGAGTTACTATTTTTCAGTAACTAGCACAACACTGATCAGATGTGAGGTAAGGCCTTTATGTTACGAATCTTGGGGTAATCAGATATTCCTATCACCGCCATCGTGTGTGTGTGTGTGTGTGTGTGTGTGTGTGTGTGTGTGTGTGTGTGTGTGTGTGTGTGTGTGTGTGTGTGTGTGTGTGTGTGTGTGTGTGTGTGTGTGAGGTTTGTGCCGACCAAAGTACGGAGAAGCGATTTTCAGACCCTGCTTCTCTTCGTACATGAGGACACATACTATCGAAAATCTAGCATTTATTTTGAAAACTATTCATAAATCAGCCAAAGAATTACGACGTGTTTTGTGTATTCCACTAAAAGGGCTATTATCGTGTCTTTCTCTGGAATTACTAGAAATCTCCAAAACTATACTCGTATTCAAAGCGGTATAAAAACGGAAATGTACCGATGAAAAAACAATCCGTTTCATACATGTTGACTGGAAGCAACTCATTGACGATCACTGTGTTATTTAGATCTATTGCTATTATATTTGATATGTTTTATGCACTCGCAAATACGTCCTATTCTCCATTGGCTATAGCGTTGGCATGGAAGGGGCCATCAGCAGAGGGCGCTGTTGGCCCGGAATGAGTTAATGAGTTCATCAAAATACTCACACACCTATCGCCTTGTCTCTATCTCTCCCTAGACATAACGTAGCATGGATTCAGAGGAAGAACGTACCTGCTCTGAGGCGGAGGGTGCGCCATCATGGAACAAATGTTATATAACGTGAGGTGAGTTGCAAAATTGCGGCAGCTTGTGGCTATGGCTAAAGGAAGCCTAGCAAGCACATTTGAATTGAATCTAATCTAATGTAATCTAATATAATTAGGGATGTTCGATATTGTCTTTTTTACCGATATCTGATATACCAATATTGTCCAACTCTTAATTTCCGATAACGATATCAACCGATACTGATATATGCTGGGTTTATTATTACTAAAATATTATTAATTTGATCTATAGCACCTTTAACAGGTGATATGTTCTGTAAAATGTTAATTGTAACTAAATTGTATTCAGCGAGTCAGGAGAAAGGGGGGCGCTTCCATACTAGTAAACACTTCATCAAGAGACACACACGCCTGTCGCCTTGTCTCCACCTCTCCCTGGACATAACGTAACACACTGCAACAGGAAATGAACATGGACCCATTCTGAATGTTAAGTTGTGATTAGTGCTGTCAGGCGATAAAAAAAATGTATCTAATTAATTACAGGATTTGTAATTAATTAATCACATTTTAATCGCATAACCATTTTATGCCTGATATTCTATATTGTATAATCATATTTCAAATTGCATGTGTCCGGATGGCAGAATTGAGTACTGTATCTACAAAACCTTCTGTTTAATCATCTTCCATCTATTAATCTGCTTAGATTTTTCAGGTCTGGTCAATTTGAGCATAGTGTTATTCACAGTCAAAGATGAAAATTATTTTATTCTCATTTGGTTCATTACAATTTACTCAAGCCTAGTAACAGACACAGTATTTCTGACACTGGGAATACATTCCCTGAGATCCATAGATCTCCCTAGAATCAGATACCAAGACATGCAAATGGACCATATAAAAAAGTCTGTAAATGTGTATTCTACGTTATTATGGAATGAATGAGATTTAAAAAAAATAAAAGTATAAAAAAAAATATATATATATATATATATATATATATATTTTTAAATACATTTTGAGTAAATTTTCATAACGCGATAATTTGCTGTGTAATTAATTACTCTAATTAACGCGATAAACTGACAGCCCTAGTTGTGATATTTGAAAAGGTTCACAGTGGATGGATGGGGTCACACATAACGCACACACACACACACACACACACACACACACACACACACACACAAATGCACGCACGCACGCACACACACACACACACACACACACACACACACACACACACACACACACAAATGCACGCACGCACGCACACACACACACACACACACACACACACACACACACACACACACACACACACACACACACATTTTCTAGATGGGAAGATTAGCTAGAAAGAGTATAGAGGTCACAGGAAGTCTTCTGTTATCTGTAGTAAGTAACCTGTTATGTAAGTCTCCTGAACGTGTGACAAACAAGTCAGTGTTTTCGTCAAAACCATCACATTTGGTAAACACACATGCCGCGCACACCAACACACTCACATGTCTGCATGCACACAAACACAAAGAAGCACACGTGCGCGCCACACACACACAGGGGCAGGTTATCCATTAATGTCAGATGTTAGTAGTAACCCAGCTTCTTCTCTCTAGGACAGAGGTCAATGTGTCATCATAGAGAGAGAGAGATAAATAGAGAGAGAGAGAGGAGAGAGAGAGAGAGAGAGAGAGAGAGAGAGAGAGAGAGAGAGAGGAGAGAGAGAGAGAGAGAGAGAGAGAGAGAGAGAGAGAGAGAGAGAGAGAGAGAGAGAGAGAGAGAGAGAGAGAGAGGGAGAGAGAGAGGATTTATATGTACATTTAGCTGATGCTTTTATCTGAAGGGACTTACACATCTGTACGACAAGTCATCAGGAAGGGCACAAATCTATCAGCTGAGTAACAATGTTCATCAAAGTGTTGAATGCTACAGTGTAGGTTAGTATATTATAATTAGAGACATTGATAGACTGGCTGACAGAGAGAGAGAGAGAGAGAGAGAGAGAGAGAGAGAGAGAGAGAGAGAGAGAGAGAGAGAGAGAGAGAGAGAGAGAGAGAGAGAGAGAGAGAGAGAGAGAGAGAGAGAGAGAGAGAGAGAGAGAGAGAGAGGGAGAGAGGGAGAGAGGGAGAGAGAGAGATTTATATATATGATGCTTTTATCTGAAGGGACTTACACATTCTGTACGACAAGTCATCAGGAAGGGCACAAATCTATCAGCTGAGTAACAATGTTCATCAAAGTGTTGAATGCTACAGTGTAGGTTAGTATATTATAATTAGAGACATTGATAGACTGGCTGACAAAGAGAGAGAGAGAGAGAGAGAGAGAGAGAGGAGAGAGAGAGAGAGAGAGAGAGAGAGAGAGAGAGAGAGAGAGAGAGAGAGAAGAGAGAGGAGAGAGAGAGAGAGAGAGAGAGAGAGGGAGAGAGAGAGAGAGACATTGATAGACTGGCTGACAAAAAAAATCGAACCCTAACTAACCTTACTGTCATGCACTTAATACCTAATAAACTAACCTACACTGTAGCACTCAACACTTTGATGGACATTGTTACTCAGCTGATAGAGTGCTTCCTGATGACTTGTCATACAGAACTTGTAAGTTGCTTTGGATAAAAGCGTCAGCTAAATGACTAAATGTAAATGTTATGTAGCACCTTTCATACATGGATTGCAGCTCAAAGTGCTTCACAGCAAATAGCAATAAAATTAACATAGGCATAACCATTTGCATAGAGTTGACAGAATAAAGCAATGCATAAAGTGCAGACATAAGAATAGGTATAAAAGACAATAAAGTAGTGCAATGTAGAAAGTGCAGACATAAGAATAGGCATAAAATAAGTACAATAACAGTGTTGCTCGAAGCATGTGAGCAACACTGTACTTGTAAAATAAGTACAATAATAGGACTGTAAAGGTGAGATATCGGCTCATCAGGGAGATTCTAAACCAACATAACCATCAACCATTCAACATAAACACCATGCTGGTGTTACCTGACATCAAAATAACCCCACCCACCTCACAACCGAGGAGTTCAAATAACCCCACCACCTCACAACCGAGGATTTCAAATAACCAGACCCACCTCACAACCGAGGAGTTCAAATAACCAGACCCACCTCACAACCGAGGATTTCAAATAACCAGACCCACCTCACAACAGAGGAGTTCAAATAACCAGACCCACCTCACAATCGAGGAGTTCAAATAACCCCACCCACCTCACAACCGAGGAGTTCAAATAACCCCACCCACCTCACAACCGAGGAGTTCAAATAACCCACCCACCTCACAACCGAGGAGTTCAAATAACCCCACCCACCTCACAACCGAGGAGTTCAAATAACCAGACCCACCTCACAATCGAGGAGTTCAATAACCCCACCCACCTCACAACCGAGGAGTTCAAATAACCCTGCCCACCTCACAACCGAGGATTTCAAATACCCCCACCCACCTCACAATCGAGGAGTTCAAATAACCCCACCCACCTCACAACCGAGGAGTTCAAATAACCCCACCCACCTCACAACCGAAAAGTTTAAATAACTTGACCCACGAGGAGTTAATATAACCCGACACACCTCACAACCAAGGAGTTAAAATAACCCGACCCACCTCACAACCGAGGAGTTCAAATAACCGGAATCCACGACACAACCGAGGAGAAATCCAGAGCTGACCCAATATTTATTCTGTGTAAAGCTGGAGAATGCCACAGCAAATGTCATGTTAACCAGCCTGCCCGTCACTACAAGCACTCCATCGCCTGTGTGCACGTGGAGGTCCGGCCATCAGCAGGAAACTGAAAGGCATTGTCATTGACCTTTTCAAACTTGACAGAATAAACCTTCTAACGGGCCCAAGTTCATTTCCTTCTGCTAATATCAGCTTCATCCTCCCTTCTAATAGACCACCGCAACACTTCCGATATTCTGAAATCATGGAGAAAGGAGCTGGGGAGAAAATGAATGAATGTGGATAAGAGCCTTGAC
>NC_140171.1:18321203-18338703 GCF_963971535.1 Notolepis coatsorum
ATGTATGACCTTATATTTGAGTAATTTCTTAAAAGTATGTAGCGAACTACACTAGATGCATGCCTGTGCGCATGCAGAGTGAGGCCTGAGTACCTACACTAGCCTCTCGCCTGCGTGCAGAGCGAGACCCAAGTACCTACACTAGATTCTTGCCTGCGCGCAGAGCGAGACCCAAGTTCCTACACTAGATTCTTGCCTGCGTGCAGAGCGAGACCCAAGTACCTACACTACATATTCATGCACAGTAATGGGCAGGATGTGAGGTTTTGCCCGCTGCTCACTACCTTTTCTCTGTCTTCTTTAAGCCTACTGTTAGGAATTCCCTATTCTCTGTCTTCTTTAAGCCTACTGTTAGGAATTCCCTACTCACTCTCTCTAGCCCCCACCCTCTCGTTCCTTACCCTTAGTGGCCACACCTGTTTGATATTCTATTATCTCTCGCACCTGTGGTGGCAGGCTAATTAGTCCCCCTGTGGGCTTTAAATACGAGGGCGCTTCCCCTCGTTTTGGCGTGGGGTCGTGTTGTATACTTGCCGAGTCATATTCTCTAAACATCTAGACTCTTTCGGGAGATCCTCTGTCTGCCTATGCTGTTCCATTCTCCGGCGTCGAGATGTTTGCTCCAGCCTTCGCCTGCTGTCGCCGTTGCCTGAGAGTGGGACTGGTCTGCGCTCCCTAGACTTCCACGGGAGGCATCCCAGTCATCCACTTCAGACCCCCCGCGCAGCTGTCGTCCTGACGCACATCCAGACCAGCGCAGACGCTCTCCAGTCCTCAGCGCGCAACGCGCATCTTCCAAGGACGCTCGAGCTTGGCACGCTCTCCAGTCCTCAGCGCGCAACGCGCATCTTCCAAGGACGCTCGAGCTTGGCACGCTCTCCAGTCCTCAGCGCGCAACGCGCATCTTCCAAGGACGCTCGAGCTTGGCACGCTCTCCAGACCAGCGCGCAACGCGCATCTTCCAGACCTTCGAGCTTGGCACGCTCCTCCGTACCAGCGCACTGACGCGCATCTTCCAGACCTTCGAGCTTGGCACGCTCCTCCGTACCAGCGCACAAGACGCGCATCTTCCAGACCTTCGAGCTTGGCACGCTCCTCCGTACCAGCGCACTGACGCGCATCTTCCAGACCTTCGAGCTTGGCACGCTCCTCCGTACCAGCGCACAAGACGCGCATCTTCCAGACCTTCGTGCTTGGTGCTCCTCCTCGCAGACGCACCCCGAGGCGTCTCTCTGTTCCGACGCGCACACCAAGGTGTGGCGCGCACTCTGTTCCTCGGCTCCGACAGTGGCTACCCGGTGGACGACATCCTCGCCACCGCCACTGTTCCAGCTCCCTGTTCCGACGCGCACACCAAGGTGTGGCGCGCACTCTGTTCCTCGGCTCCGACAGCGGCTACCCGGTGGACGACGCTCTCGCCACCGCCACTGTTCCGACGCGCACACCAAGGTGTGGCGCGCACTCTGTTCCTCGGCTCCGACAGTGGCTACCCGGTGGACGACATCCTCGCCACCGCCACTGTTCCAGCTCCCTGTTCCGACGCGCACACCAAGGTGTGGCGCGCACTCTGTTCCTCGGCTCCGACAGCGGCTACCCGGTGGACGATGCCCTCGTCACCGCCACTGTTCCAGCACTCTGTTCCTCGGCTCCGACAGCGGCTACCCGGTGGACGATGCCCTCGTCACCGCCACTGTTCCAGCACTCTGTCCCTCGGCTCGGACAGCCAGCCACCCGGTGGCGATGCCCTCGCCCCGTTGCTGTCCCTGTACCTTTACGCATACGCTGGGTGAGTTTTGATTGTGATGTCACTCACTCAGCGTAGTGCCCTTGCCCCCGTTCCCGTTGCTGTCCCTGTACCTTTACGCATACGCTGGGTGAGTTTTGATTGTGATGTCACTCACTCAGCGTAGTGCCCTTGCCCCCGTTCCCGCTGCTGTTCCTGTACCTTTACGCATACGCTGGGTGAGTTTTGATTGTGATGTCACTCACTCAGCGTAGTGCCCTTGCCCCCGTTCCCGCTGCTGTTCCTGTACCATTACGCATACGCCTGGTTGAGTTTAGATTGTGATGTCACTCTCCCAGCGTATTGCCTCTGTTAGTTAGTTTGGACATTTCATCTCCCAGCGTATTGCCTCTGTTAGTTAGTTTGGACATTCATCTCCCAGCGTATTGCCTCTGTTAGTTAGTTTGGACATTTCATCTCCCAGCGTAATGCCTCTGTTTTTGGTTCTCACTTAGAATAGTATTTTTGGACTTTACATCTCCCCCTGTGTGTTTGTCACACGAAGATATTATTACTTTGTTCACTTTGTTATTTGGACTGTTCTGCACCTGCTCTGTTTTTTCCCTTTTGTGCATTAACTCTCTCCTCTGTCCTGCAGAGCGGCCCAGATGTTTTCCCACCAGTCCCCAGTTCCTCCCTGTACCCCAGCCCGCCTCCGCGGGCCTCAGTTCCCCTCTGTCCCCTCTGTTTCTAGTTCCACCTAGTCCTCTATCCCTAGTTCTCCTAGTCCCCAGTTCTCCTTCCCTAGTTCTCCTAGTCCCTAGTCCTCTATCCCTAGCTCTCCTAGTTCCTAGTCCCTCTCCCTAGTTCTCCTTGTCCCTGGTCTACCTAGTCTCTAGTTCCTCTGTTCCCAAGGCGTTCCCTTAACCTTCCCTTAGGCGTTCCCTTACTTTCCCTTAGTGTTCCCTTTTCCTGCCCGCCTCTTTAAGGCACCTTTCCTTCCCCTCATATTATATTCCTGTATTTGTGATTCTCCCTTAAAGGGACAGTGCCCTTTTCCCTGTCTTTCCCTGTTGTTCAATAAATATCTGTTTCTTGGCAAACCATCATACCTGTCTTGTGTTGTGCGATTGGGGTCGGTTACAAACCATAACAGTACGACCCCACCAAGTCTACGACCCCAGCCAGCACAGACTGTGTATGTTGAGTTTGCCTTTTTTTTTCTTGTTCCCTCTAGCTCCCCTGTTAGCCCTGTTAGCTTCCCTGTTAGCCCAGTTTAGCTTCCTTGTTAGTCCTGTTTAGCTCCCTTGTTAGCCTGTTACTCCCCTGTTTAGCTTGTTAGTCTCCCCGGTTAGCTCCCCTGTTTGCTTCCCGTTTTGCCCTGTTTGACCCCCCTGTAGCTAGCCATGCCCTGGCAGCTAACCCAGTCCCTCAGCAGAGCCCCTGTCTGCTAGCTTAGCCCCGGCTGCTAGCACAGCCTCTATGTTTATGCAGCCCTTGCTGCTGGCATAGGCCCTGTAGCTAGCCATGCCCTGGCGGCTAACCCAGTTTCCCTCTGCATGGCCCCGGTCTGCTAGCTTGGCCCCGGCTGTTAGCACTGCCTCTATGTTTATGCAGCCTTGCAGCTGGCATAGGCCCTGTAGCTAGCCAGGCCCAAGCAGCTAACCCGGTCCCTCTGCATGGCCTCCACTTTTTGTGTAGTTTATCCCACAGCTAGGACTGTCCTTCCAGCTAGCTTGTGCTCTCATGCTGGTCCAGCCCTGTCTGCCAGCCTAGCTCCGGCAGCTAGCGCAGCCTCTATGTTGATGTAGCAGTACGGCTAGCATAGGCCCTGTAGCTATCAGTGCCCTGGCAGCTACCCTTTCCCTCTGCTAGCCTGACTCCGGCAGCTTGCGCAGCCTCTATGTTGATGTAGCAGTACAGCTAGCATAGGCCCTGTAGCTATCAGTGCCCTGGCAGCTAACCTTCCCTCTGCTAGCCCTTTCCCGGTGCTTCCATGGTTACCCCTTAGCTACCCTGCTTGCCCCTCAGTTCCTCTAGACCAGTTCTCTAGACCAGTTCTCTAAACCAGTTCTCTAGACCAGTTCTCTAGCCCGGTTCTCTAGCCCAGTTCTCTAGACCAGTTCTCTAGACCAGTTCTCTAGACCAGTTCCTCTAGACTAGTTCTCTAGACCCAGTTCCTCTAGACCAGTTCCCCCAGTTGCCCCTCTGCTACCCTAGTTACCCCTCGGCGACCCTGTTTCTTTTGCTAGCCCCACTCTTGTGGTGGCTTCCCCTGCTGGCTTGGCCAGTACCTCTTGTTTTGCCCCCTGCCACTCTGTCTGTATTTGTTTTGGGTCGCCGGGTGGCTCCCGTTGGAGGGGGGGATACTGTGAGGTTTTGCCCGCTGCTCACTACCTTTTCTCTGTCTTCTTTAAGCCTACTGTTAGGAATTCCCTATTCTCTGTCTTCTTTAAGCCTACTGTTAGGAATTCCCTACTCACTCTCTCTAGCCCCCACCCTCTCGTTCCTTACCCTTAGTGGCCACACCTGTTTGATATTCTATTATCTCTCGCACCTGTGGTGGCAGGCTAATTAGTCCCCCTGTGGGCTTTAAATACGAGGGCGCTTCCCCTCGTTTTGGCGTGGGGTCGTGTTGTATACTTGCCGAGTCATATTCTCTAAACATCTAGACTCTTTCGGGAGATCCTCTGTCTGCCTATGCTGTTCCATTCTCCGGCGTCGAGATGTTTGCTCCAGCCTTCGCCTGCTGTCGCCGTTGCCTGAGAGTGGGACTGGTCTGCGCTCCCTAGACTTCCACGGGAGGCATCCCAGTCATCCACTTCAGACCCCCCGCGCAGCTGTCGTCCTGACGCACATCCAGACCAGCGCAGACGCTCTCCAGTCCTCAGCGCGCAACGCGCATCTTCCAAGGACGCTCGAGCTTGGCACGCTCTCCAGTCCTCAGCGCGCAACGCGCATCTTCCAAGGACGCTCGAGCTTGGCACGCTCTCCAGTCCTCAGCGCGCAACGCGCATCTTCCAAGGACGCTCGAGCTTGGCACGCTCTCCAGACCAGCGCGCAACGCGCATCTTCCAGACCTTCGAGCTTGGCACGCTCCTCCGTACCAGCGCACTGACGCGCATCTTCCAGACCTTCGAGCTTGGCACGCTCCTCCGTACCAGCGCACAAGACGCGCATCTTCCAGACCTTCGAGCTTGGCACGCTCCTCCGTACCAGCGCACTGACGCGCATCTTCCAGACCTTCGAGCTTGGCACGCTCCTCCGTACCAGCGCACAAGACGCGCATCTTCCAGACCTTCGTGCTTGGTGCTCCTCCTCGCAGACGCACCCCGAGGCGTCTCTCTGTTCCGACGCGCACACCAAGGTGTGGCGCGCACTCTGTTCCTCGGCTCCGACAGTGGCTACCCGGTGGACGACATCCTCGCCACCGCCACTGTTCCAGCTCCCTGTTCCGACGCGCACACCAAGGTGTGGCGCGCACTCTGTTCCTCGGCTCCGACAGCGGCTACCCGGTGGACGACGCTCTCGCCACCGCCACTGTTCCGACGCGCACACCAAGGTGTGGCGCGCACTCTGTTCCTCGGCTCCGACAGTGGCTACCCGGTGGACGACATCCTCGCCACCGCCACTGTTCCAGCTCCCTGTTCCGACGCGCACACCAAGGTGTGGCGCGCACTCTGTTCCTCGGCTCCGACAGCGGCTACCCGGTGGACGATGCCCTCGTCACCGCCACTGTTCCAGCACTCTGTTCCTCGGCTCCGACAGCGGCTACCCGGTGGACGATGCCCTCGTCACCGCCACTGTTCCAGCACTCTGTCCCTCGGCTCGGACAGCCAGCCACCCGGTGGCGATGCCCTCGCCCCGTTGCTGTCCCTGTACCTTTACGCATACGCTGGGTGAGTTTTGATTGTGATGTCACTCACTCAGCGTAGTGCCCTTGCCCCCGTTCCCGTTGCTGTCCCTGTACCTTTACGCATACGCTGGGTGAGTTTTGATTGTGATGTCACTCACTCAGCGTAGTGCCCTTGCCCCCGTTCCCGCTGCTGTTCCTGTACCTTTACGCATACGCTGGGTGAGTTTTGATTGTGATGTCACTCACTCAGCGTAGTGCCCTTGCCCCCGTTCCCGCTGCTGTTCCTGTACCATTACGCATACGCCTGGTTGAGTTTAGATTGTGATGTCACTCTCCCAGCGTATTGCCTCTGTTAGTTAGTTTGGACATTTCATCTCCCAGCGTATTGCCTCTGTTAGTTAGTTTGGACATTCATCTCCCAGCGTATTGCCTCTGTTAGTTAGTTTGGACATTTCATCTCCCAGCGTAATGCCTCTGTTTTTGGTTCTCACTTAGAATAGTATTTTTGGACTTTACATCTCCCCCTGTGTGTTTGTCACACGAAGATATTATTACTTTGTTCACTTTGTTATTTGGACTGTTCTGCACCTGCTCTGTTTTTTCCCTTTTGTGCATTAACTCTCTCCTCTGTCCTGCAGAGCGGCCCAGATGTTTTCCCACCAGTCCCCAGTTCCTCCCTGTACCCCAGCCCGCCTCCGCGGGCCTCAGTTCCCCTCTGTCCCCTCTGTTTCTAGTTCCACCTAGTCCTCTATCCCTAGTTCTCCTAGTCCCCAGTTCTCCTTCCCTAGTTCTCCTAGTCCCTAGTCCTCTATCCCTAGCTCTCCTAGTTCCTAGTCCCTCTCCCTAGTTCTCCTTGTCCCTGGTCTACCTAGTCTCTAGTTCCTCTGTTCCCAAGGCGTTCCCTTAACCTTCCCTTAGGCGTTCCCTTACTTTCCCTTAGTGTTCCCTTTTCCTGCCCGCCTCTTTAAGGCACCTTTCCTTCCCCTCATATTATATTCCTGTATTTGTGATTCTCCCTTAAAGGGACAGTGCCCTTTTCCCTGTCTTTCCCTGTTGTTCAATAAATATCTGTTTCTTGGCAAACCATCATACCTGTCTTGTGTTGTGCGATTGGGGTCGGTTACAAACCATAACACAGGAGAGATGTCTGTCTAACTTACATATGAGGCCATCATTCTTCCAATCATTCCTGACTGTCCTTTTTTTTTTACAGAATTAACTCGCACACTGTTGTATTATCAGTGTTAATTCAGTTGAATGTAATGACATGTTCAATGAAAAATAACATAGCCTACCATCATGACGTTTCTTAAGGGAATCCAATTGATATATAACATTCATATCTCTGTGAGGGAATCTGTCAAAGTTGTCTTTGAGATTGACAGCTATCGTGCACCGCCCTATAGACGAGACCTATAGAATAAGTGCATAGTAAGTATCAGTGCATGTGTAATACTCCTATGGCCCTATGGGAATACCTTCTCAGAGTCATGGAGGAGAGACCTTTACAGAAACGTATCAAGATGGATCTTTCAAATGTTGTTTATGTCACAGATGTGTTTCCATGCGTATTCCAAGCAAACGATTGCATTTGCTGTGATGTTGCTGTGCGATACTATACTCATGTGAAGGTGCAGGACTGTTCATAACCATGAACCTGCATCCCTGATCAACACTGCTTGCCTGTGTTGACATCTAACTGACCTGGGACGGTGCGTATGTCACGCTGACATTATCAGGTAAGTGCAAACTGTCTTGTTTATTATGCTTTACTGTGTGAAACACTGCTCTTTCTGTCTTCCTCCCTCTCCTCTCTCTTTTGACTGAGAGCCGTCTGAACTAAAGCAGTTGAGTTATATTAAACCACCATTAATTACGATTGAAATTCAATAGTAATAATAATAACTTTATTTGTATAGCACTTTTCATACAGAGGTTGCAGTTCAAAGTGCTTCACAACAGTAAAAAATACAGGCATAAGCAAGCATAAAAAGATAGACAGTGTTTCACATTAGGATCTAGCATCCCAATAGGCTCTCCGCTTACAGTTTTCAGTAACACAAATAGTAAAAATAGTTTAAAATGATTCAGTTTAAAAATAGTCAAAAAATAGTGTTAAATGGAAATTACTTAGAGTAGCAAAACCAATGCTGCTTTGTTTCTAAATATCTTCTCTCAAATTAGCGGCAATTACTTTCTCAAATCTTCGTTCCAATTTCTAAGGAAAAATATGAAACGGTCATAAATGACCATAGCGTTCAAATTAAACGAGTTGGAGTTCCAAAAACCAATGCTGGTTTAATATTCTAGACATCCTCCCCAATATCAGCAATCAATCTCTAATGACTCCTTTGTTCCGACTGTCCGAGCCTGCTGTGAATGCTTACACCGCTGCAACCACTGCAACCACTGCAGGCAGAACACCTGCAACACTGGTTCAGACTTCAGGGGGGGATACTGTACATATGATTTAATCAACATCGGTTTTGCATATATAGCATACATATCTAACCCTAACTAACCTTACTGTCATGCACTTGTCCTAATATACTAACCAACACTATTAGCACTCAACACTTTGATGAACATTGTTACTCAGCTGATAGAGTTGTACCCTTCCTGCTGTCTTGTTGTACAAAACTTGTAAGTCGCTTTGGATAAAAGCGTCAGCTAAATGACAAAATGTAAAATGTAAATGTTTGCAACATTTTAACACTATGGTAATTTATGACAGCTTCATATTTCTCCTTAGAAATTGGAACGAAGATTTGAGAAAGTAATTGCCGCTAATTTGAGGGAAGATATTTAGAATCAAAGCAGCATTGGTTTTGCTACTCTAAGTAATTTCCATGTAATGCTATTGAATTTCAATCGTAATTAACGGCGGTTTAATAGAAAATAAAATAAATTGTAGCAAAACTTTGAGCAGGTGGAATTCTGACCACTAGTTTCAAGCCCTGGATGGAATGCTACCTAAACGCAAACAGGGGCTTTGCAAAGTATTCACCCGAATGAAACATCTGTTAGGCATCAGACAGGGCCGTTTCCTGCTATATGCAGACTACACGGTTGCATAGGGCCCCTGTAGGCACCAGGGGGGACTCCGCGTTTTTTCTGTGAACCTTGTGACAATGTCCATGGGTGTCTTCGCCCTCCCTGATCTGCTGGTGTCGTGTTCTGTGTTTCAGGAGGCTGTCCAGCATGATGAGGATAATTGTTATTTCCTACGAGCCACACCTGGGCTCATGGTGGCTCCTCAGGATATAGGCCTGCAGTGATGCTAAGACCTCCTCCTGACTTCCTGACTCTCACCCTGGGCACATTACTTTTGTTTATCTTTTGGTTTGCACCTTCCAACACCCCTACGCCACACTCCACCTTACAACAGCTACAACACACTCCACCTTAAAACACCCCTACACTATACTCCACCTTACAACACCCCTACGCCACACTCCACCTTACAACACCCCTACACCACACTCCACCTTACAACAGCTACAACACACTCCACCTTACAACACCCCTACAACACACTCCACCTTACAACACCCCTACACCACACTCCACCTTAAAACACCCCTACACTACTCCACCTTACACTCCACCTTACAACACCCCTACACCACACTCCACCTTACAACACCCCTACACCACACTCCACCTTAAAACACCCCTACACTATACTCCACCTTACAACACAGCTACACTATATTCCCCATGCATTCACTCACCTACACTACTAATGCCACTGACTTTACACATATTGATTTAAGTTGTGATCGATTTTCCTTCGAACCGGTGTGCATCGGTCTCCCTTTTTGTGATGGCTTTGAGCCAGGTCGTGAACAAATGTTCCTTAGCTTTTCTAAAGCCGGATGTTTGGTAAGTGCATAATCTTGGTTAAGATATATGCCTTATTGTAGCTTATCATGTTTTTTTTTTTTCTCCAATTTTTCTCCAATTTTTTTTATTTTCTCCCATCCCAATTTCGTATCATCCAATTCAACCCTCCCCTGTCACGAACGCTGTTTCTTGCCTCCCACAAGCCGGCTGCAATGTGGACTAAGTCATACATAGCACAAGTCCCCTCCGGTACTTGAGGTAACAGCAGTCGCATCTTTTCACCTGCGCAGCTCGATCTCTCAGTGGCGAGGAGTAACGCGTGGGAGGCTCACTCTGCCCCCGACACTTCCTGATTCTACTGCGCAGGCGCACCAACCGACCTGTAGGAGTCGCTGTCCACAACGCTTGATCCCCACCCATCAGTTTCCCACCCTCTAATACGGCCAATGTGTATTAGTATGAACGACCAGCTAAACTGAAAGCAATGTGGAGCGCTGGGCTCGAACAGGCGAGCCCAGCGTCTCCGCATTTGTGGCGAGCGCCTTGCCCACTACGCCACGTAGCCGCCCGGTTGTAGCTTATCATGTTAACCTCTTAAGCCCGAGCGGTCCGGTACCGGACCGACAATAACATCACACCATAAATCCATATCTACAGAATGTATGAATTAATGTTTTTTTTTTTTTTCTTCAAATGTAGCCAAGAGTAAAGACCCTAACCCTGTCAAAACAGCAGTCAAAGTGTATATTTTCAGCACTATGTTTGTTTACCAGTGATTTTAAGTGTTATTAGTGAAATATTAGTTATAGAAATCTAGTAGGAAAAAGGCGAGGATTGGCGCGAGGATTTGGCGCGACCTAACTTTGAGTGTAGTCTTTTGAGAGAAGAGACCCAGGGCTTTCGATGGGCTTTTGAATAAATAAAAAAAACTACACTTCCCAGCTCACGCCAGCCACTGTCAATCATCTGACTTCTAGATTGACTTTATTATTTCTCTTATTTTTCAGGATCATATCCCACAAACCTGAATGTTATTGCCATAAAAAAGGAATGCAGTTAGTTTCTCTACCTTTCTGTGAACGTCTAGCAAAAAACAGTGTTGCAATCTGATGAAAAATCTTCATCTTCCCTTTATTCATTTGCTTAGATTTTTGTACACGTGATCTCAATAAGGTTCTGAATGAGCTCAGTGCCCATTTTTCATGTCTGGTCATTTTTAGCATGGTGTTATTGATTGATTGATTGATTGATTGATTGATTGATTGATTGATTGATTGATTGATTGATTGATTGATTGATTTTTATTGTGGAGTAAAAGACAGCATCCAAGGGATAAAAACATGAGAAAGTGCAAGCACTTATTCCATCATGGTCCCTGATTTTGGACATGGACAGACATCATAAAAACATAGAGCATCATAATAAAACAGAGCATCATAATAAAACATAGAGCATCATAATAAAACAGAGCATCATAATAAAACATAGAGCATCATAATAAAACATAGATCATCATAATAAAAAACATAGAGCATCATAATAAAACATATAGCAACCCCATAAAACACGCCCTACCCTCTTGGTAAATGGTAAATGGCTGCTTTTTTATATAGCGCTTTTATCCAAAGCGCTTTACAATTTGTTACTTACATATTACCCATTCACACACCGACGGCGGAGGCAACCATGCAAGGTGCCAACCTGCTCATCGGGAGCAATTAGGGGTTAAGTGTCTTGCTCAAGGACACATCAACACGCTGCCCAGGAGGAGCGGGAATCGAACCGGGAACCTCCGGATTGCCAGACAACTGCTCTACCTCCTGAGCCACTGTCGCCCCTCTTCTTCCTAGACGTGGCTATTTAATACTTCACTGGCTAGCCATTTCTTTGTGGCACGTCTAAAGCTTCCCCCCTCTTCGATGTTTTTCAGGGCCACTGGAAGCTTGTTCCACTCCAGTGCCGCAGAATATAAAAAAGTATTTGTGCCCATTCCTTATTCACATCAAATATGAAAAAAGAAAAGAAAAAAAAGGAAAATGTATATTCTCCTTTGGTTCATCACAATTTACTCAAGCCTAGTAACAGACACAATATTTCTGACACTGGGAATACATTCCCTGAGATCCATAGATGCCCCTAGATACCAATAACATGCAAATGGACCTTGTAGAAGTAGAGCAATCTCCCATTTACTTAGGTATGTATTTTAGGCGGGTTTTCTGAAAATAGGGCTAGGGCTTAAGAGGTTAATCTACAACCTGTTTTTCCCCTCTACATAGTTTGAGAGTATTAATGCCGTTAGACTGGAGAAGTTTTTGTTCCTGTGGAACCACTGAGCCAAGGAGAGGTGGGTGTTAATTGTCAAGTATGCAATCAATAACGTTAATTGGAGCTGTTTCAGTGGTTGGTTAATCGACGTGTCCCCTTTCATATTCTGTGGTGTTGTGACGAAAGTCGACGGAGCAGTTGTCTCGGGGGAACATCCATGGTTTTGAGAAGGTTGCCGGTTTGCTGGTTGCCTCCTCGCTCTAGTGTGTCAATACCCACCACACCGATAGCTGAGCTTAGTAAGCTTAAAAAATATATATACATTAGAGAAATACAGAAATGAGTAATGAGGATAAACAAAGTTATGTTATATTGTGTTATGTAGTGCTGTACTGTATTCACTGCTATCAAGTGAATACATTTGGTTTTCTTCGTACTATAAGTAAAAGTATATTCTATATTGTAATATACTAAATTATGTTATATCTAGTAAAATTAATGGAAGAACAAATGTAAATGTAAGGGGGTAGGGATCAATAAGCTTAGCTTCCCTCTACTCCTGTTTTGGACATGTCTGCTAACTAAATGTTCAAGTTCAAGTTCAAGTTCTTTAATAGTTGTCATACAGAAGTACAGAATACTTTCATACAAAATGCTTCTTACTGTTACGCTCCAGAGACTGTGCTAGACAAGATAGTATCAAATAACATAATAACATAATATAGCATGAATTTAGAAGAAGAAAATGAGGTCACAGTTGTTCGGTATAGACATATGTACAATGTTCTGAGTTACCATATAATATACAATACACAACTATGCATTGTACTAATGTACAGTACTATCTAGTGCAAAGCAGAAATGGGATGAGGTACAATTTTAGGTACAATTTACAGTAAGGTGTACGAGTTGTAGTGCAATCCTTCATCCATAAATATAAAGTGTGGGGAGTGGGTGCTACAGTGTGTTTGTTTAAAGTGGGTGTGTGCTATAAAGTGTGTGTAGTGGGTGCTACAGTGTGTTTGTTTAAAGTGAGTGTGTGCGTGTGGATGTGTGTGCTATGTGTGTTTGGTGGTTGTTGTTGTGTAGTGTTCATTCATTGTTCGTTTAGCAGCCTGATGGCCTGGGGATAGAAGCTACTTCTGAGTCTTTCTGTGCTCGCCTTGAGACTCCTGTATCGCTTGCCTGACGGCAGCAGTTCAAAGAGGCAGTTGTTCGGGTGGCTCGAGTCCTTAATAATTCTCTTAGCCTTCCCCTTGCAACGCTTGTAGTAAATGTTCTGGAGGGTGGGGAGCCCCCCTCCAATTGTGCGTTCGGCTGAACGTGTCACTCTTTGTAGTCTGCTTTGGTCTTTTGCAGTGCTATTCCCAAACCAGGAGGTGATGTTGCCGGTCAAGATGCTCTCTATTGTACATGAGTAGAAGTTCTTAAGGATCTTCTGGCTGACTTGGAACTTCCTTAGGCGCCTGAGGAAGTAGAGGCGTTGTCGTGCCTTCTTCACCACACTGTTAATGTGTATGGTCCATTTCAAGTCCTCGGATATGTGGGCTCCGAGGTACTTGAAGCTGTTGACTCTCTCAACCGGTGCCCCGTCGATGCTGAGGGGGCTGTAGTCCTTGACCCCCGACCTCCTGAAGTCCACAATCATCTCCTTTGTTTTGCTGACGTTCAGGGAGAGGCTGTTTTCCTGGCACCATCCCGCCAGGACCTTGACCTCTTCCAGGTAGGCCCTCTCGTCGTTGGCAGAGATCAGGCCCACCACCACTGTGTCGTCAGCAAATTTGACGATTGTATTGCTACTCCGCTGAGCCACACAGTCGTGTGTGTACAGGGAGTAGAGGAGGGGACTCAGAACACAGCCCTGGGGGGCCCCTATGTTGAGGGTGATGGATGAGGAGGTGCAGTTGCCTGCTCTCACCACCTGGGGTCTGCCAGTCAGGAAGTCCAAGACCCACTGGCAGAGGTCATAGCCCAAGCCCAGGTCCCTGAGCTTGGCTATGAGTATGGAGGGGACTATGGTGTTGAATGCCGAGCTGTAGTCGATGAATAGCATTCTCACATAGTTCCCCTGCCTCTTGTCCAGGTGTGATGCTGCTGTGTGCAGCACATGGGATATGGCGTCCTCCGTGGACCTGTTGGGGCGGTATGCAAATTGCAGGGGGTCCATGTTGATGGGGAGGGAGGAGCAGATGTAGCCCTTTACTAGCTTCTCAAAGCACTTCATGGCTATGGAGGTGAGAGCTACAGGGCGGTAGTCGTTGAGGCAAGCAGGCTTGGATTTTTTGGGTACAGGGATAATAGTGGACTTCTTCAGGCAGGTGGGGATGACAGCCTGTTCTAAGGACAGGTTAAATATGTCAGTGAATACTGGGGCCAGTTGGTCGGCACAGACTTTTAGGACGCGGCCGGGGATGCCGTCCGGACCTGCTGCCTTCCTGATATTCACTTTTTTAAAGGTCCGCCTCACCTCATGCTCTGTTACCCTGAACACTGCGCCTCCATCAGCAGCCGACCCCCCCCCCCCCATTGCCGAGGCTTGTGAGCTGGTGTTGTTATTACCAGCATCAAACCTCGCATAGAAGGTATTGAGGTCGTTTGCTAAGGAGTGCATTGCATTGCTCTTGACTTTTTGTTTATAATTCCTTAATTTTAATGTTTTTTTTTTATGTTTTTTTAATTTAAGGGGGGGAAAATAATACATCAAAAATAAACGTTTTCATTCAAGTTACTGAGGGTAGGTAGCTAGTGGGGGATAGTGCCAGGTATCTGCCTTTTGTGCACTGGATGGTCAGCATTCCGCTTTCTACTATTGTCTATCCATTATACTATCTATTTGGTGTATAGGTGGCCGTTGCGTAAGTTGCACCGGCTTTCAGGTTATATAGTGGTAAAGAATGGTTAATGATCTCCGTTGCACCAAAGAACAATCGTTAAGGGGTTAAACTTGATAACCACTATGAGTTTGAAGTTGCTGATAAGCGGGTCAAGGATGACATCAAGAGCGTCTTGAGAACCAATTTGGCTAAATCGGGTGTTTTGAGGATAAATCATAGTCTCCTATAGTGCAACGGGGTTGGACACCTTCTTTTTTTTATCCACTTTTTCTCCTCTTTTTCTATTTTTCTTCCATCCCAATTCCACTGTGCCAATTCTCCACTCCCCTGTCTTGAACGTTGCTCGCATATGCCCCCCACTGGCCTTTTGTAAGGAGGATAGAAGCCTTGCATCACGTGTCCCCTCCGATACACGAGGAGGCAGCCTGTCACATCTTTTCACCTGCCAGCGCGGACTCTCATTGGCGAGGTGTAACGTGTGGGAGACTCGTGCTTCTAGTGCTGGTCAGGCAACAGAAAGAGTTGTCGTTGAGTGTGGTGTAGGGATGTTATAAGGTGCAAACCGAAAGACAAACAAAGGTAATGTGCTCAGGGTGAGAGTCAGGAGGAGTCTGAGGCCTATTGCCTGATTTATACTCAGACGTCAAAGTGGTTGCGAAGGTTGCAAGCCTGCCGAGCTGCAAGCCTGCCGGCGACGGCTACATGCAGCTGAGCAAAAATGTAATTGTGTGTCAAATCGAAGCGAGCTGACGTGGGCAGTGCAGAGCTGTGATTGGCCGCTGGCCTGGGCTGGACGTGACATACTTTAGTATTTACCATTTATCATCTCTGGAGCTCATCGATCGTGATTAACTACTGTACATTACAAACATGGACCAAATCCAAGAAAGAGTGTCCGAGGAAGAACGAAAATATAGCCATTTGTAGATCAGAACGCAGCACAGCCACCTAGTGGTTCAGCAGTGTACTGCAACCCACGGTCTAGCTCCCACGCGCAAGATTTCGGCCACAGCCGACGTTGAAGCACATCTCAGCCTTTAGCATCACTGCAGACCTATATCCTGACTGAGGAGCCACCATGAGCCCAGGCGTGGCTCAAAGGAAGTAATGATGCGCCTCCCCACTCTGCTAGGCCACTTCCTGAAACACAGAACAAGACAGGCACCAGCAGTGCAGGGAGAGCCCCTCCACCATTAAAATGGGGTCCCGGGCGGTCAGGTGGTGTAACGGAGATTGCGTTCGTCACCAACCCCGGAGCGGCTGGATTCGCCTGTTCGAATCCAGCTCACAGCTCCGGGGTTGTCACCAGCTTGGCTGGCTGTTCACACTAATACAATTGGCAGTATTAGAGGGTGGGAGAAGCTGGCGGGGTGGGTCCGGGTCGTTGTAAACAGCGACTCCTACAGTTCGGTTGGGGCGCCTGCTAGAGCTGCCGCGGTATTGATATTTTCCTTACCGCACGAATTTGCGCAATATTTCCTACCGCCGCGGTAATTACCGCACAGTGCGCACAAAAAAAAAAAAAAAAGTTTGAATGCATTTTTTTTTTTTTTAGTAGTCTACTCTTATAGCCTGCCTCTAGTCTAATGGCGCTTTTCCACTGCATATTACCTACTCGACTCGACCCGCTTTAGGCACCTGGTACTTCGTTCCTTTTCCACTGCAGCCAGGTACTTTGATTTGATATTTATTTTTGATTTGATATTTTTTATTTTCGTGTCTTACATACAGATGTATGCCCAGCCCATATGGGCTTACAAGACACATAACAATAAGTATATAATAATATACTTTACCAATTACTTAACAAATTACATAGACCAAGATGGCCATAAAAAAAGAAAAATACAAGAAAATACAATAAAACGTAATATAACACAAGCTGTACTCAATGTAAATAAACAGAAAAACAGAAAAACAAGGTGAATTCAAATACAATTATATAGGATACAGTGTGTTTTGTCTCAGGTGCCATGCCTTCTCCAAAAATCCTGCAAAACCGAAGATGTCCTCCACAAAAAAACAACTCAACATACAGCTCTCAGACTGCCAAAACAAATCTGGGTTTGCAATTTGAATTTTTTCAAATAAAGCCCTCCTCAAAGTGGTGTACAAAGGGCAATAAAAAACAAAATGATATTCATCCTCCACCACTCCCAGATCACACAGAACACACAGCCGCTCCTCCTCAGGTTTACCCTGGAATCTACCCACTTCCACAGCCAATGGCAGGGTGCCAGACCTCAACTGGGCACACAGAGACCTCCGTCTTCTCTTTAAGTTTAACATTACATAAGGTTCAGTAAAATACTCATTTTTAATTGCAATATATTTTCTAAGTTTAGGTTTTTTCAAAATCTCCACCTTCCACTTATCCTGATGGATTGTTGATAATTTTGTTTTAATTATGTGAACCTTACACTGCAAATTGTTCATTGTTCACTACTCCGTTTGGGGAATGGGGATGCAGGCGGGGCCGCCGCCGCTCGCTTGTGTACACTGAAAGCTCCGTGGGCATAGATGTCCGAGGGCTTGCAGCAAGCCAGAGTTTAACACAGTTTCAATCAATCAATCAATAACAACATTAACCAGACTCTCGTTGCGTCTATTCTGCCAAAGCTAACGTTACCTCTCATTGTGTATTCTACCAAGCAAACCCGGGTTTAACGTTACCTCTCGTGTATATCGGATAACAACAACAAACTTAACACATCAGCGATCTTGTTGTGACACTAAACTCTCCGCTCGGTGGTAAATTGGGTTGATGTCGGTTTTGTTTCATCAATAAATAAGGCAGAATACACAGTGAATCCATTCTTTTTTGTTTATTGCACTTGGTTCTGTCGCAAACAAATCCTGAATGAAATGCATCCTTAGCGAGGCAGTAAAGATGGCGGCGTTCTGTTTTCGTTCAGAGTCGTCGAGTAGGGGGTATCTGCAGAGCCGCAGAGCCAGGCTGGACCAATAGGGTCG
>NC_140171.1:18341203-18476203 GCF_963971535.1 Notolepis coatsorum
CTCTGACGTGAATTATATCTATTGTAAGTACAGTTACTTTTTTATAATGTAAATTTCTCCGCCATTTCTCATCAGATTGTAATACCGTTTTTTGCTAGACGTTCACAGAAAAGTAGAGAAACTAACTGCATTCTATTTTATGGCAATAACATTCAGGTTTGTTCCACCCGTGAGATATGATCCCGGAAATAAGGGGGGGGGGGTTCACACTAGAAGTCAGATGATTGACAGGGACTGGCGTGGGCTGGGAAGTGTAGTTTCTTTTGTATTCGAAAGCCCATCGAAAGCCCTGGGTCTCTTCTCTCAAAAAGACTAGACTCAAGTTAGGTTAGGCCAAGTCCTCGCGTCAATAAGCGCCTTTTTCCGACTCGATGCGCTGAGATTTCTATAAACTCATATTTCATTAATAACACTTAAAATCATTGATAAACAAACGTGCTGAAAATATACACTTTGACTGCTGCTTTGACAGGGTTAGGGTCTTTACTCTTGGCAACATTAATTCATACATTCATACAACTTTCCAACAATGTATTGGTTGATCGGCAAAAACGCGAAGAAGCATTACGCCGAAGAACGCACACCTAAAGGTGTCCCAGCGTGACGAATACACATAGAGGTTGTGGGACCCGCGTGACAATGTGACCCAGGGGGCATGTGAATGGGTTATTGTGTGTGTTTATGTGGTGTGTGTGCGTGTGCGTGTATGTGTTGTGTGTGTGCATGTGTGTGTTGGCGTGTGTGCGCGTGTAGGTGTGTATTGTGTGTGCGCAAACGTGTGTATGTGTGAAAAAGAGAATGAGTAATCGTGTTATCGTTTAACCCACCAAGGCCCATGGGGATCTAATTATTCTGCCGTCAATATGAAATATGGATCACATGTCATCACGAATGCATATCTTGGTAAAGCAGGATGACACGTGTTTAGCTTGTATTTTCCCATTTTCTAAATTATTATTATACATTCTTATCTATTCAAGCGGGAAAAGGTGCACTAACTGATTGGAACGAATATAATGAATATATAAAGAGCCCAAGATCACTCAAAACATAATCTCTGTATCATCACTGCTATATGCATGAGATTACCTTCTCAGGGTCTAGGATCAATATTGCAGGAGGAAGGGTGCTTCTTCACTTGTGTATTCTTGTCTATGCGTGTGCGTGTGCGTGTCTGTATGTACACATCTGTGCAGTGTGTGCATGTCTTATACTCAGGACACAGATTCAGTTTCGTCCTTATTGATCGGGGAGTTTTGGCCAGTGAGAGCTGAGGTTTCGACCTCACTGCTTACTGTGTCTTGGGAGGAAGAGGAGAAAGGACAGGAAGAGGAAGAGTAACAAGGTATAACATCAGGAAGGCAGCACGCCATCTGCATCATATTCATAAAAGCAAAGTACTCTGATTCTATATGTCTGTGCTTTCTAAAGGACCCCTCCCCCCTCCACAACATGGACATCCAGAAGACCCGCAAATCAAATCTGTAGCCATCAACCATTCAAACTCATACCATTAGAGAAATGAGACTTTTCATGATGGTCCTGGGTAGATTACGGAACCCTGAGGAAGAGAGAGAGAGAGAGAAGAGAGAGCGAGAGAGAGAGATGAGAGAGAGAGAGAGAGAGAGAGAGAGAGAAGAGAGAGAGAGAGAGAGAGAGAGAGAGAGAGAGAAGAGAGAGAGAGAGAGAGAGAGAGAGAGAGAGAGAGAGAGAGAGAGGGAGCGAGAGAGAGAGAGAGAGGAGAGAGAGAGAGAGAGATGAGAGAGAGAGAGAGAGAGAGAGAGAGAGAGAGAGAGGAGAGAGAGAGAGAGAGAGAGAGAGAGAGAGAGAGAGAGAGGGAGGGGGGGGCGGAAGTTAGGGAGAGAGAGACAGACAGACACAGAGAGGGGGAGAGGGGGGGGGGGGTTAGGGAGAGAGAGTTATGGAGTATCCTTTGATAGAAAGACAAGAATTAAGGAGAGCGGGAGAGAGAATGAGAGATGGGGAGAGAGAACGAAATAAAAAATGGGGACAGACACACACTCAGAGAGAGAGAGAGAGAGTTTTGGAGAGAGGGGAGACAGACATACAGAGAGAGACAGCCAGGCAATAATTAAGGAGAAGAGAGAGAGAGAGAGAGAGAGAGAGAGAGAGAGAGAGAGAGAGAGAGAGAGAGAGAGAGAGAGAGAGAGAGAGAGACAGAGAGAAAGAGAGACAGAGGAATAGAGAGAGATAGAGAGAGAGACAGAGAGGGATAGAGAAAGAGAGAAAATGAGATAGAGAGAGACAGAGAGATCCTATTGTTAAAGTGCAAATTCTCAAATTCCCCTTTCATCCAACAAGAAGACAGTCAATTTATATACCAGCCAATAATTATGATGAACTGAGCTCTGGTACCTCTCTCTCTCACACACACGCACACACACGCGCGCGCGGCCACTCCTCCAGTACCGTAACGTATATCTAAGGCCAATAGCTTTGAGCACATTTAATTTAAATAAGAGTTGCTGGTGAGGCTGGTGACGAGCCTATTAGACACCAAGCCCAGCGTGTGGAGGGCGAGATGAGTGTGTGTCGAGTTATAAAGATCCGTTCGCGACGGACAGTCGGGCACAGGCGCACTCAGCCGTCCTGCTTGAGAGTTGCAATCAGTCGCAATAAGCGAGGGGCACACACGCACACGCACACACACACGCACCACACACACGCACACACACACACACACACACACTCACACACGTTGCTTAATGAAAGAGAAGCAGGAATAGGAAGAAAATATAGTGGCACATGGCATGGGGGAAAAGGGGGAAACCGCAGATACAGCAGTAGGACGAAACAGTTATTAAAGCCTATATGGAACATAACTTTATACAGATGTCATGTACTTGTCCACTCACATGGTTATATTGACATCGCTGTCAAATATAGGTGGTAAAGTTACACGGCATGCTCTCTGTTTCAGAACAAAATGAGTGGTTGAACACATGTTGCTTTATTCAGCCTATATAAATACCACAAACAGGAAAAAGTGATCGATGTTATAGATTAATATTTCCAATATGTAGGCTATACTCTCCAACTCCAGCCGACAGGAAATGTTTGAGCCCATATAGTGTGGAAATTAAGAGACAGTTATCTGCCTCACAATAATAATAATAACAATAATAATAATAATAATAATAATAATAATAATAATAATAATAATAATAATAATAATAATAATAATAATAATAATAATAATAATAATACTACTACTACTACTACTACTACTACTACTACTACTAATAATAATAATAATAATAATAATAATAATAATAATAATAATAATAATAATAATAATAATAATAATAATAATAATAATAATAATAATAATAATAATAATAAAAAAAACGCTCACCTAAACGTCCAGACCTCCTCGTGCGCCCCCGGCACCCCCACACCGCCCGCCCCGGACCATGGGCGCTGCAGGTACAATCCACGGCCACAAGAAACACACATAGCAGCCTAATAAATCCACAGCAGAAAGGTCCGCGATGGGGAGTGAGGTGTGGGAAAAAAGTGACTGACAGACAGAATGGGTGACCGCGGCGGGCGACTCCAAGTCCCAAAGTCGCGCAAATTGTTTATTTGTTCTGTTCAGATGATATCTGGAGTTGTTTTCCGTTTCTTATTAAAATAGATCTTGTTCCTTGTTGGTGCGCGGGACTCCTCCGGTGCATGCAGCGTGTCAGACTTCTGAATGAACTATGAATGACCAGTGCGCTCTCTGCGTGATCAACACCGCGGGGCTCTGCGCTCGAGGCTCCCGTAGGAAAGAAAGAACTGAATGGGAGAATGGACCGTCACTCGACGTTTCCCCTTCTGACTCTGGTGACGTCAAGTGGACGAGCAACTTATTTGCTCATACACGATTCTGACTGATGTTGAGACTAGAGGAGGAGGAGGGGGGTTGACAACAGAGAGAGAGAGAGAGAGAGAGAGAGAGAGAGAGAGAGAGAGAGAGAGAGAGAGGAGAGAGAGAGAGAGAGAGAGAGAGAGAGAGAGAGAGAGAGGGGGGGGGGGGAGAGAGGGAGAGAGGGAGAGAGAGGGAGAGGGGGGAGAGGAGTAAGAATGAGACTGGGTGAGGAGCTAGAGTGAGTAAGTGATTGAAGAGAGAGAGAGTGAGTGGGTGGGGTGGGTGAGTGTTTTATTGAGAGAGTGAATGAGTGAGGAGCAAGAGAGAGTGAGTGAGAGAGAGTGGGTGCAGGAGCAATATAGAGTGAGTGAATGAATGAGTGAGTGTGTTAGTGAGAGAGTGAGTGAGGAGCAAGAGAGAGTGAGTGAGTTAGTGAGAGTGGTGAGGAGCAAGAGAGACTGAATTCATGATTGAGTGAGTTAGTGAGTGCAGTTAGTGAGAGTGGTGAGGAGCAAGAGAGACTGAATTCATGATTGAGTGAGTTAGTGAGTGCAGTTAGTGAGAGTGGTGAGGAGCAAGAGAGACTGAATTCGTGAGTGAGTGAGTGAGTGAGTGAGTGGGTGGGTGAGTGCGTGAGTGAGTGAGTGAGTGAGTGAGTGAGTGAGTGAGTCAGTTAGTGAGTGAGAGTGAATGAGTAAGGAGCAAGAGAGAGTGAGTGAGTTAGTGAGAGTGGTGAGGAGCAAGAGAGACTGAATTCATGAGTGAGTGAGTGAGTTAGTAAGTGAGTGAGTGAGTGAGTGAGTGAGTGAGTGAGTGAGTGAGTGAGTGAGTGAGTCAGTTAGTGAGTGAGAGTGAATGAGTAAGGAGCAAGAGAGAGTGAGTGAGTTAGTGAGAGTGGTGAGGAGCAAGAGAGACTGAATTCATGATTGAGTGAGTTAGTGAGTGCAGTTAGTGAGAGTAGTGAGGAGCAAGAGAGACTGAATTCATGATTGAGTGAGTTAGTGAGTGAGTTAGTGAGAGTGAATGAGTAAGGAGCAAAATAGAGAGTGTGAGGAGTGAGACAGTGAATGAGTGAGGAGCAAGAGAGAGAGAGAGTGTGAGGAGAGAGTGAGCGGGTGAGAGAGCAAGGGTGAGTGAGTGAGAGAGTGAGCAAGAGAGAGTGAGGAGCAAGACAGCGAGTGAGAGAGGAAAGGAGAGTGAGTGAGTGAGTGAGTGAGTGAGTGAGTGAGTGAGTGAGTGAGTGAGTGAGTGAGTGAGTGAGTGAGTGAGTGAGTGAGTGAGTGAGTGAGTGAGTGAGTGAGTGAGTGAGTGAGTAAACAGTGATATATTATGGTGTGATATGATATGGTATCATATCATGTGGTATACAGTATCATAGGCAGAGGTTCCTAAACGTTTTTGTATTCCTGAATCGTTCCTCCTTCTCCAATGCACCCCAACTCTTTGAAGAGTTCAATTTATTTTAATGAATAGTTTAAAGACATTATACTAAAAACAAATGATTGATGAATACTATTATGAATAAGTATGTTATTTTGTTTTGGCTGAAAATAATGCCTTTGTAAAAAATGAAATAACAATGCACAAACATACATGAATGAGACATGGCATGGTTGATTTGTATTTAGTACAAATATTACAAAGAGCATAGTACATACAGTTATTCAACTGATTGACCAACAGTATTTCTTCAATGAGTTTTAACAGGATAATAAAAGTATGGGCATGAGCATTAGCTCAGTCAAACATTAATTGAATTATAAACAAACAAATATGTATCAGAGCTTAAACTAAAAATGAATCATGATGAATTGGTTGGTTTCAAAATCTGTTTAAAACAAAAGTGAGTTACTCCAATTGCAATCAAGAGTTCAAATCCATTGAACAAATAATCATATTCCTATAAAACTGAAATAATAACCAATAACCAATGAAACTTCAACACCATTAATTTAACTTATTGATGAACAATATTATGAATAGGTATGTTATTTTGTTTTGGCTGAAAATAATGCCTTTGTAAAAAATGAAATAACAATGCACGAACACACCTGAATGAGACATGGCATGTACATTTGACCAAATGTATTTCTCCAATAAGTTTTAACAATAATAAAAGTAATTGACGTTCATGCATGGGCAAGATAATGGCAAGAATGGAGTGGCTGGGTAGCGCAGTGGACTAAGCACTCGCCTACCACCGCAGAGACTCTGCGATCGAATCCAGCTGTCAGCGGTACCTCCGGCTTGGTCAGTCGTCCCTACTAACACAATTGGCAGTGTTAGCGGGTGGGAAGCCGGTGGGGTATGTGTCCTGGTTGTTGTAAACTGCGACTCCTACTGGTCAGTCGGGCGCCTGTTCAGCAGGCGCGGCATCTGGGGGAAATAGCGTGAACCTCTGCACGTGTTACGTTCCCCCAGTGAAAACTCCTTGCTGTTTAAGTTGATTTGGATCCCCATTACAAATGGCAACAGCTACTCTTCCTGGGGTCCACACAAAACAAACAAAATAAATACAAACAAACAACATAATTAAAAATAAAACCAACAATAAACATAGGAAACAATATACATAACATAATCAAACATAATTCCCCCCCACACCCATCCAACCCAACCCACCTCATCACATTAGCATTATACCAAAATATTACAAAATGACTAGTAAAATAATAAGATTGTATATCAAGCATTGTGCCTGTACCCAAAAGTAACCTCTTTACTTGCTTTTTAAAGCTTTCTTTGCTTGTTGCCTGAGTAATTATATATGGCAACCTATTCCACTGTGAGATGGCCCTATACATAGCAGTTGTTTTCATTGCATTTGATCTCGGTAGAGGAATTGAAACATGACCCCTGGTAACTTGTCATGTGCTCATGTCTGTCTTGTGAAAAAGTTATTCTTGAGTACGGCAGCTTGGTTGTTTAGACTACCATCAGACGAGAAGCAGCCACACTGGCCCTTTCCCGCAAGGCACAGATCAGTGCATCCCACCTCCTTCACAATACCACCACGGAGACACCACCACGTGTGCGCCTAAAGTCACGGCGCCCCTTTTCCATGCAAGCCTACAGGCTACTCCACACAACACCATCTGACACTACCAAGACCTCCTGGGTCAGGACGAGATGGAGGGACCAGTGGAGGTCAGCAGAACCATCCAGGCTGCACCTCTACATCAATGACCCTCTGGACGTCCCTGGTCAGGACTTGCCCCGGAAGCAGTGGACAACCCTCAACCACCTAAGGACCGGCGTCGGACGATACGGCACCTCAATGAAGAGGTGGGGCCTCAAGGACAGTGCCTCCTGCGAGTGTGGAGCCCCTGCACAGACTGTGGAACATATCATCACCAGTTGCCCCAAACACCGGCCACTGTATGGAGAACGCGGTCTGATGGAACTGGACGATGAAACGTGGCTTGCCTCAACGGAGCTGCAGGTCTAATGCCGCGTTCACGTTACGTGGGAAGAAGCGAAAGAACCTGCTTCCGACTGGGAAAAACCATTCACGTCAGCCTCCTAGTGGTAATTCCTACTAGGACATATGGGATTTTTTTTATAGACCCCAATATCTCCCACTTCGCGTCACGAATTGCGGAAGTATGGATGTGGGCGTTTCATCGAGTCAACGCGTGAAGGCTTCCTAGTTGTAGCAACGAGATGGCCTCTGGTTCTTCCGCTTCTTCCCACGTAACGTGAACGCGGCATAAAGACACACGCCAGAAGAAGAAGAAGTTGTTTAGACACTGTAACGGACCCCTTGAGATGAAACATGTCTAGACAATATCCTTTGCTGTTTACTAAATAATATTCAGTATGTATGTATGCCTTGAAATTATGTGTGGGATTTTACCAGAGTTCGATACCCATAGGCCTATATAAATCTGTCCTATTGGCGCACCGTAGATCAGAAGGAGCTTCTATCCTCAGGCCATCAGGTTGCTCAACGAACAATAACACTATGCAACAACCATCAAATGCACTCACAGCACACACATCCACAAGCACACACTCACTTTAAACAAACAACACACTGCAGCACCCACTCTCCACACTTTAGAACACCTAAACACACTTTATATTTATTGGCAAAGAATTTGCACTACAACCCATACCTCAGTACACCTTACTGTAAATTGTACCTAAATTGTACCTCATCCCATTTCTGCTTTGCACTATATAGTATATTGTATAGTATATTGCATAGTATATTGTATGGTTACTGGTAACTCAGTTACTTCTATTCTGCATTGAACATTGTACATATGTACATACTGAACACTTGTGTCTACGTACGTGACTTCTATTTTTACATGCTATACTTATTTTATTTCATACTTATCTTTTTTGTCTAGCACAGTCTCTGGAGCGTAACAGAAATAAGCATTTTGTATAAAAGTATTCTGTTCTTCTGTATGACAACTATTAAAGAAACTTGAAAACTTGAAACTTGGAAGCGCCTGTTAAGTAATGTAGTCGGCAGCAGGAAAGTTTGGTGCGTCTTTTTGTATCGCCTTTGTATTTCTGTGCGACTTTTATCCTTTGTATCCCCATGTATTGATAGTGTGTTTTAAACGGAAGAAAGGACCTTTTCGGTTTACATTCCTTGGAAAGCGCAGCAAGGGATGCATTGTTGTTTATTTGATTATGGTTGTAACTTTGTATATGTAATTTGTAAATGAATGATTTTATGTCTTGTGTAGGAATGTAATCCTTGTAGTTTTGATACCAATGTTATTTAGTTTAGTGTTTGTACTGTGCTGTGGAAACCGTTTGTTTGTCTGTTTATGTACGTTTCCAATGCAGTTTTCACGGTGCTAAGATGACGTCACGGATGGACAATTAAATAAAGATCGTCTTATGCATCAGTCGAGACTCTGTCGTTTGGATCCAAGGGCTGTAACAGACACAGTTATATTCCTAAATAGTGTTAGTAGGCTGCTTGTCGATCTGTCCTCTACTTTCAACCACGCAAGTTCGCTATGCATTTGGTTCGCTATTACACCTGTTTTCGTAGAACACCCGAGTGCAAGACGAGCTGCTCTATTCTGCACAATCTGAAGTTTGTTGAGATCTTTTTTTGCTGCAGTTGACCAGATTGCTGGGCAGTAGTCAAGGTGTGATAACACCAACGTTTGAATAACCTGTAAGAGGGTAAGTGGTGTTAATAAAGAGGAGTTCTGTCAGTTGAAAAGAAGCGACTGGCGACTCCACATGTATCGGAGGAGGCATCTTCTTCTTCTTTCGTGTAACGTCAGAGGTCCAACTCCGTATCTTGTAGCAATGCCCTTAACTCTGTTCCCACATCAAAGAGGCTGGTAGGGCAATGCGTGCAACAACCAGGAATGGAATTGGCATAACGACTAAGAAAAGTAAGTAAAAAAAAAAGTCATTGAGAAGTAAGTAACAAGTAAGTAAAGGAATGTTCAGTCAATATGCATATATACAATAATATACAACACAGAGTAAAATGAGTAACAGTGAGGTACAATGCAGAGTTGAAATGAGGTACAACACTTAGGGTAAGGTGCAATGCACGTGTCTTTAACTCTTTGCAAAAAAAGAAGTTATCCTCAATGGATTCGGCATCAACATATCTAAAGTTGGCAAGGATTTGGCAGTGGCCACTAATGTCTATTGAATCATCGATTTGCAAAGCAAATTTGCCACTTTTCTGTATTTCTGTAGTGTCAAATAATGGAATTTTCTTAATTTCCTTGGCACCAGCTGGCACCAGCATCACCTCAACCATTTCTTACATACTGGTAGAATGAGGGACTTGTGATATTGTATGTTTTTTTTGTTTTAGCTATTAATTCCGCCACCAAATAGCTGGCCTCCTGTGCTTCTCAGAGACACATACACTGGAAAACATACGTTGACTCTGCTTCTCATTTTGTGATTTCAGTCTCTTGAAATACTCAACGTTCTTGGCATTATAGGCAGAGTGTTTTGTATCAAAGTGTCTCAAGAGCCTACTTGGCACCATTGCTTGGTTTGACAACCTTTCTCTGCAGATGAGGCATTCTGGCACGGGGCAAGTAGTATCGCCAGTCCAGGTGAAACCATACTGAAGATAGCTTTCATTGTACGTTCTCAGTTTCCTTCTTTTTGCTGCTGGTTGATCCGCTTCATGGCCATGGTCGCCTTACTCGCCTGTGAGCCGTGTGAGGCATTATCGTTTTCTATCCACCTTTAAATGTTCCCGCTGCGATGTGATGTAAACATTTGTAGAAACAATGGTCCTCATTCTCGAACCTTTGTAAGTTAAGTACATTTGTAAATATCTTGGTCGAAATGTTGTACTAACAGATTTACAAAAATCCTCGTCCGGATTCCTGAACGTGTGAAGCGGTTTCCGTAAGTGGCCACAATCTTCGCAGCTGGGTTCCCGTAAATTAAATACGTCACTTCTTAAACTGAAATGCGCGTTCTCGTACACCTGCATTTGCATACAGACATGCCCCACCAGCTCCTTATAAGGCGAAGGAGGCGTGTGCAAAACAGTGAAGGCCGTGTGCAAAACAGCTTGAGAGGTTTGTCATTGCATCTGCACCCTGCTGACCCATTCTACAGGTAGCGTGGAAGCGATTTGTGACTGATCTCAAAACGAGATTAGATTAAAATGTATTGTCATTATACAGCACAAGTACAATACACCATCCAACCAGAGAACAAATGTAACAGTGAAGTGCAATCGTAACATACAATGCACATGTGATGAAACCCAGACATCTCATTTAGTAATGAATCGCGCAGTCGTTCAGTATTGACATTACTAAATGAGATGTCATGCTAATATGTCATGTTCTACAGTAGGACTTACTAATATGATACCCAATAAAACAAGTCATTAGAATAATAGAAGCCTACTTTGCTGGAACGATTCATTTTGCACGTATACAGTATGTGTGTGTGTGCTCCTGCGCTGAGGCTGCCTCACTAAGCCATTTCTCCATGCATTTATTCAGTTCTAGCAATAGGCGTAAATCAAACGAACAATAAATAATATCATAGAGAAGAAGACAGTATATGGCATATTAATACAGTATATACCACTATACCGCGTGGCTATATCCATGGCAATCGGTTTAGTTCTTATTTATTTAGTTTGCAGTGTGTGTCTGTGTGTGTGTAATGCACACAATGCCTCATTGAGTCAGGACTATAAATGTAAAATGTAATTGTTAATGATACAAATATTGTATTTATTATCATTATAATTATTTAATTCCATGGATGTCTGTAGTATCGGCAATCTCCAATGGCTTGTCCCAGAGAAAGCTGTTGAAAACACGGGTGCACACCGGTCTGTCCGACTTACGACTGCCGTTTCGAGTTTGTAAATCCTACATAAATCTTACAACTAATTTACGAATAAGTACGTAAATCGAGTTATGATGGAATTCATGGGTAACTTTTAGGTATGTCCGTTCGAGAATGAGGACCAATGTGTTCTCTCTCTCTCTCTCTCTCCATGTCCCGACTCCCTCCGACTCTCCCTCTGCATTGATAAGACTGCCTCTTGTGCTTCCCTTCATTTATTCATTCCTTTAGCCGAGCAACAACAAATCAGCACTGATCTGTCCTTGAATTCCTGCATAGCTAGCTGATGACACATTTCTAAGGGAATTACAGTCATGGCGAACAACTTCGCATGCCACATATCCACTCTTGCAGAATGACGTTATCACTCCCCCGTTCTGGGTGTGCAGAATCCGCATCCCTCTGCAGACATCTCCCTAAGCCTTCTCAACTTAATTGCCCCAGCCCTCCCATCTGACCGTCATATTACTTTTATTTAAAACTTTCAACAGCTCTTCCTCCTTCCCCATCCCAATCATCGTGAACCACACAACACGTAGTCCACGGGAGTCTGGTGGCAGGTCTTGCCGGGACGCGAATGCCTGTCATCTGTGCCCGCTGTCACCTACTACCACTGTTGCCGCAGATGATGAGTCCTCTCCAGTTAGGATGGCTCTGCTCAATGCCCGCTCCATTGCAAACAAGTCTTTTCTATTTAATGATTTATTTATCAGTGAGAATATGGACTTTCTTTTTATTACTGAAACATGGCAGAAACATCTGGAATATATCAATTTTAACAAATTATGCCCTGCTGATTGCAGTTGTATTAGCTCTCCATGACTGTCGTGGTGGAGGTCATGGTCATTTAATGTCCACATTGTTGATCCTACCAATGGTCCCACAGCCCGATGTTCCTACATCTCTAAGATTTCTCTCAAAATGAGGCCCTATGTTCCCACAGCCCAATGGTCCCACAGCCCTATATAATATAATATAATAGAAATAATTCATTCATCCCGAGGGAAATTTGGCAAATGTTGCCAACATTTTCCCACATTTCAAAGATTCTTCTCAAAATTAAGCCCTATGTTCCCCCCACAAATGGGGGACCCTGATGTAAACAAGACAAACGTCTTTCTCTGGTCTGCATCCCCTTAACAATTGTGTGTATTGAGCCGTACTGTATTGTACCCATTCTGCAATCTGTTAAATAAAGTTTTAATTCATTCATTCATTCATTCATTCATTCATTCATTCATTCATTCATTCATTCATTCATTCATTCATTCATTCATTCATTCATTCATTCATTCATTCATTCATTCATTCATTCATTAACAGCCCAATGGTTCTACAGCCCATTTCCCACATTTCTAAGATTCTTCTCAAAATGAGGCCCAATGGTTCCACAGCCCTATGTTCCTGGACGAACCCTCTACTACCAGAGGATAATTGGATAGGTTGGGTGTAATTGGCTACCAAATTAACACTTTGACTGCCGGGAACCGTCTTTAGACGTCTTTGCTGGCCATGCTAAAGTTGCCGGAGGACGCGTTACGTCGTCCTTATATCAATATTTCAAAAATCTGCGATCGGATTCATATGTCCCCTCCGCTGGCCTGAGATCCACCAGCAGGACCCACTGAGCTCTCTGGCGGTTCAGGAGCACCATCTGGTGGCCGATCGGCGCAATCGCCAAACAGGATGTGGCATAGAGGTTGTCCTAGACGTCCGTAGTACTTCCGGGCGCTCGCTATAGGTCATGGGACTCTGGCTCGTCACGCTACACGGTGATCGATTGGCAATAACTCGATAAACAACATGATTTGGACGTATATACCATTATACAAGCTGGAGATGGACCGGGTAAAAATATATCCCATAATGATAAGATTTCTACTCTACGATGATCGCCCAACGGCGCGCGGAGACTGGGGTGAGTTTCAGCATGTAACGTTACCGTCTTCGATACTAACTGCTATTATCAACATTTGACCCACATTAGATGATTGGTATAACGCTGCCCACGGAATTATAAACGCCCCCTCGCCCATCCGGTCAACATCAGATGACGTGTAGTAACTTCTAGAAGTACGTCTAGTTGGAATTTTTTATATCGCGCTGATTGCCATCAAACTGTATTTCATCATCAATATAATGCATTTGGGGCTATATATCACGTTCTGGAGAAAGCTGCAGAAAGAGATGAAAACATACTTATACATTAGACCATACTTTACTATGAATATGTGAATGAAAAAGTTTAACGTTGCTACACAATGAACAATACATATAGGACTTTGAATGGGCCCTAATAATGGCAATGTAGCAATAGAATTTAAAAAGTTATAGCCCTGCAAAGAAGGGACTTTCTCCATAGACAAATAGCGCTGGCAATCTATGGTATATCATGAATTTAACCTTAGGCAGCCAAAGTGTTTTTTAAGAGAAAGGGGGATAAAATCTGATACAAATTTATGAAAAAAGGAAATGTGGGAACATAGGGCTGTGGGACATAGGCATTAGGCATGCTCCCGTCTCTGGTCCCACACATAGCGCAGGTCATACTCTTCTAGATCTAGTTTTTTCATATGGGCTCAATATTGGAAATGTTCATCTAGAAGATTTTATTGTCAGTGATCATAAGTGTGTTCTATTTGATGTCTCTTTTAATCCGGATCTGCTTCCCCTTAAACAAATGGCTCGTAGGCACATTATTAATGAGAGCACAACTGACAACTTCTCCGCTATATTTAACCCTGACATACTCTCTAACTGTAACAACGTTGAGACCACTGTCCAGTTATTTAATGAACAGTGCTCCTCTGTACTTGATACTGTGGCTCCTTTTAAAAGATGAATATCTTCAAAAATATCTTCTTCTTGGATTACAGTAATGAGCTAATTCGTAGTTTTAAACATACATGTAGGAAGACTGAAGGTTTATGGAAAACCACCAGGCTTGATGTCCACCGGCTACATCAAAGCGCTCTTAAACAGTTTTAACAAACAGTTGAAAGATGCTAGAACTGCATTTTTTGGCAATTTAATTTAGGCTTATAAGGGACATTCTAGAGTTCTATTTGAGACTATAAACACTATTGTTTCTCCCACCCCTCAAACTATACCTGTGTTCTCTAACATTGACTGTAATACTTTTCTAAATTACTTTAGATAATCCACTTTATGGATAAAGTGAGAGATATCAGGGCAAACATCTCCCCCTCATCCAGCCTTCCAATAAATGGACATTCATGCCCCTCAATTTTGGACTCCTTTTCTTTTGTCTCGTTAGTTGACATCTCTAAACTGTTGTCCAAAATTAAGCCGTCGTCTAGCTCCCTCGACGCTCTCCCATCGCCTTTGCTTTTAAAAGTTTTGAATACAATTGGTCCGTATTGTGTCCTTGATACATTTGTCTCTGTCTTCTGGATGTGTCCCCAATCATTTTAAGCATGCTCTGCTTAAAAAAAAAACGATTTAGACATCTCCCTCCCCAGCTATAGGCCTATCTCTAAGCTGTCTTTACTATCGAAACTCCTTGAAAAAGTTGTTACCAAACAGCTCACAGATATATTAGAAGCTCACAATTTATACGACAATTTTCAATCAGGTTTTCATAGATTGCACTCAACAGAAACAGCCCTTCTCAAGGTCACAAATGACATTGGGATGGCTGCAGATCGTGGGAAATGCTCTTTGCTGGTGTTGTTGGACCTTTCTGCAGCGTTTGATACAGTTGATCATTGTATCCTTTTGAGTAGGCTTAAGGATATGGTTATTACTGGATCTGCACTAGATTGGCTCACATCATAATTTGGCTGATCGCAGTTTTTCTGTTTCTGTGGGCCAGTACATGTCAGACACTGCCCCTCTGTCATGTGGCATCCCTCAGGGCTCTGTGCTTGGACTAATGTTGTTTTCTTTATATATGCTACCTCTTGGTCAGATTATCAGCCATTTTAAAGGCATCTCTTATCATTTGTATGCTGATGATATCGAACTGTATTATTATTTTAAACCTGAAGAGTGTAACAAAGTCTATTTTAAATGATTGCCTGGGGGCCATAAAATAATGGATGTCTAACAACTTTCTTCAGTTAAATGCTGAAACAACTGAAACCCTGATAACTGCCCCTGATAACCTAATCCCCATCATCAAGCACTCCATTGGGTAATTAAGTCCATGTACTCAGCATAAGCTAAGGAATTTTGGTGTTCTTTTTTACCGAACTTTATCAAATAAGTCTGCTTTGGACCGCCTGCAAATTGTCCAAAATGCAGCTGCTAGGCTTTTAACCAGAAACAATAAGAGGTCTCATATCACACCTATTTTGGCCTCCCTACACTGGCTCCCATTGAAATTGAGAGTTCATTTTAAGGTGCTACTTAATACTTTTAGAGCCGTTCATGGTCTATCACCTAGATACATTACAGACCTTCTTACACCTCACTCAACTAACCGGGCACCTAGATCCTCTGATAAACTTGTTGTCTGTCCCTAGAACCCAACTTGGAACCCGGGTTGACTATGCCTTTCAGGTAGCTGCTCCCAAATTGTGAAATGCCCTCCCTTTCTCTCTGAGATCAATAGAAACATGCAACTCTTTTAACCTCAGAAAAGTGGCAACAGGCACCCAGAAAAGTGGCAATTTTTTACTTGAACTTGAGGACTGCATACTTTTTTTGCAAAGCTTAGCTTTATACTTTATACTTATAGCACATGCATGAGCCTGGTCTCTTTTGAAAGGCTCAGAAGACAGAATGGTGTCCCACAGGGCTCGGTCCTTTCTCCGATGCTGTTTAACATATATGATCTCCCAGACACAGCATCCAGAAAGTATGGCGTCGGCTACACGGACAATCTTGCCATCATGCTGAGAAGACCCACATGAAAGGCACTGGAAGACGGTCTTACCCAAGACATTGTCATCCTAGTAGCTTATCTATGAAAGTGGCGCCTACAGCTCAGCACCGGTAAAAGCGTTACAGCAGCATAACATCTCTGCAACAGAGACGCCAAGAGGGAATTGGAGGTATACGCTGATCACAAGTGTCTGGATTCCCAGCAAACGACACCTCGAAGATGTCAGGGCAAAGACAACATCAAGGGTTGCACTCAGGGCCGCCTGGGAGAAATGCGAGGCCCTGTGCGAGATTTAAACGCCCCCCCCCCCCCCCCCACCCTAAAGGTAAAAAAAATCAAAAAATCAAAAAAAATTATATACGTTTTTTTTCTTTTCATACAGTCAACATATTCTTAAATAATAGCGCTGCCCGAGGCTGGGCATGATAGAGTCAACATATAGCAAGAGAGAGCGAGAGAGCGAGAGAGCGAGAGAGAGCTCCCGTTCTACAGTCAATATACAGTGTTATCGCGGCACAGACCCGGCAATGCCCCTGACCAGAGGAGAGAGAAATATAATAGTTAGTAAAAGTACTATATAAGCTCAGAATACAGCTCAAAACACAACACAGCTTAGAACACAGCTCAGAACACAGAACACATCTCAGAACACAGCTCAGAACACATCTCAGAACACAGCTCAGAACACATGCAGAACACAGCACAGAACACAGCTCAGAACACAGCTCAGAACACAGGACACCTCAGAACACAGAACACATGCAGAACACAGCTCAGCACACAGCTCAGAACACAGCTCAGAACACAGAACACAGCTCAGAACACATCTCAGAACACAGAACACATGCAGAACACAGCTCAGCACACAGCTCAGAACACAGCTCAGAACACAGCTTCATCTAACGAGGCGTCGCAAGGTTTAACTGAGGCTAACGTTAACATGATGGCACACACACAGTGGCACACCCTCCACCAGAGCAAGGCCAGAAAGAGAGAGAGAAAGAGAGAGAGGGAGAGAGAGAGAGAGAGATGAGTCTGTGGTCCAGACAGAGAGAGAGAGAGAGAGAGAGAGAGAGAGAGAGAGAGAGAGAGAGAGAGAGTCTGTGATGATCCAGACAGAGATAGTCTGTGGTCCAGAGAGAGAGAGAGAGAGAGAGAGAGAGAGAGAGAGAGAGAGAGAGAGAGAGAGAGAGAGAGAGAGAGAGAGAGAGAGAGAGATGAGTCTGTGGTCCAGACAGACAGAGAGAGAGAGAGAGAGAGAGAGAGAGAGAGAGAGAGAGAGAGAGAGAGAGAGAGAGAGAGATGAGTCTGTGGTCCAGACAGAGAGAGAGAGATAAGCAAGACAGCTAAGATGAGCCCCTAAAGGATATTCAACTTTTAATGGAAGAACAAAACAGAAGGAAAAGATAACTTCACAAAGGCAACATGAATATACATTGATCCAAAAAGACAAAGATCAACACTTAAATCCAAAGAGAAGAGGGTCTATACCAGAGAAAACAAAGTAGCAAGGAGCCAACGGCCGACATCAGCTAAAGAGGCTAACTGCAAATAGAGTGGCCAGGTACTGACGCTAGCTCGACAGAACGTTAGCTCCGACAGCTAGCCGGCCCGCTTGGCTCAATATAACGTTAGCTACGACAGCTAGCCGGCCCGCTTGGCTCAATATAACGTTAGCTACAACAGCTAGCCGGCCTGCTTGGCTCAATACAATGTTAGCTACGACAGCTAGCCGGCCCGCTTGGCTCAATATAACGTTAGCTACGACAGCTAGCCGGCCCGCTTGGCTCAATATAACATTAGCTACGACAGCTAGCCGGCCCGGTTGGCTCAATATAACGTTAGCTACGACAGCTAGCCGGCCCGCTTGGCTCAATAATAACGTTAGCTACGACAGCTAGCCGGCCCGCTGGCTCCACATAACGTTAGCCAACATAACATTAGCCACGATAGCTAGCCGGCCCGAGAGAGAGAGAGAGAGAGAGAGAGAGAGAGAGAGAGAGAGAGAGAGAGAGAGAGAGATATCTCCACGGCGCGAATAGAATAGAGTGCATTAAAAACTCACCAAACGTCCAAGAGGAAGGAGACAACCTGTCAGAATGCAGGTAGGTGAATTCCAATGGTTGAAGGCAATCACAGAGACAGAGAGTGTTTACTCTTGAACAGGTTCGACTTTAATAGTAAGAACACAGAGTAAATTCTAAGAGAGAACAAGTGCTAAAAGCACAAGTGTAAGATAAGGTAAATGGGAGCTTATTGGAGGTCCACAGTAGAACCGTCCGCGTTATCCCCGAACGCAATTAGTGAAGACCTGACAATGGACAAGCAGAAGAGAGGTATGTTAAATAGAGACCAAATACCAACATTCCACACACACCCCCGTGACAGCCAATCAGGAACCACCCCTAAGTGACAGCACTAATTGACAGGGAAATGACAGGTGACAAGCCCAGTGACATATGCCAGGAATGTGGGTGGTCACCGACCGAGGTCGGTGTCCAGAACGTAACAGTACCCTCCCCCGACGAACGGCACCAGACGTTCACCTAGGAGCCTCGGGATTCAGCCGCCGGAAATCAACGATCAGGCTGGGATCTAAAATATCCCTTTGAGGCACCCAAGAACGCTCTTCTATCCCGTACCCCTCCCAATCCACCAAGAACTGAAACCCCCTACCCCTCCGCCTACAACCCAGTATCCTCCGCACCGTGTAAATGGGTTGACCGCCAATAAACCGGGGCGGAGGAACCACAGGCAGTGGCGGGGCCAAGGGCGATGAGAGGAATGGCTTCAACAGGGACACATGAAACGTCGGATGAACCCTCATAGAGCTCGGAAGTCGTAACTTGTAAGCCACTGGATTAACCCGATGAATCACTTTAAATGGTCCTATAAAGCGAGGAGCCAGCTTCTTGGATTCCACCCGGAGAGGGAGATCCCGGGTGGAAAGCCAAACCCGCTGCCCTGGACGGTAAACTGGAGCCGGACGACGCTTACGGTTAGCCTGCCGTTGGGTACTAACCGAAACCTTCTGTAGCGCCTTCCGAACCTGTTTCCACGTCCTGCGACAGCGAGCCACATGTGCCTGGGCCGAGGGCACCTCCGCCTCCTGCTCCTGCTCGGGAAACAGAGGAGGTTGAAAACCATACTGGCACTGAAAGGGAGACATACCGGTAGAAGAGGAGAGAAGGGTATTATGCGCGTACTCAGCCCACGCCAACCTCCTACTCCACGTTGCCGGACTACCGGCAACGTAACACCTCAAGACCCCCTCCAAATCCTGGTTGACCCTCTCCGTCTGTCCGTTCGACTGTGGATGGAACCCAGACGACAGACTGACAGAGGCGCCGAGGCCGGCGGCAAACGCCTTCCAGAACCTGGAGGCGAACTGAGGACCCCGGTCCGACACGATATCTACTGGCAGCCCGTGGACCCGAAAGACATGCTGTATAATTAAATCAGCAGTCTCCCGGGCCGAAGGAAGCTTGGGGAGAGGGACAAAGTGAGCCGCCTTAGAGAACCGATCCACCACCACCAAAATGGTGGTGAACCCGTCCGAAAGGGGAAGACCAGAAATAAAGTCCAGAGATATGTGTGACCAGGGTCGTTTAGGAATAGGAAGTGGTCGGAGGAGACCCGCCGGTGCCCGTCGAGAGGTCTTACTACGTGCGCACACCGGACAGGCCGCCACAAAGGAACGCGTATCCCCCTCCACTGTCGGCCACCAGAACCTCCTACGGATAAATTCCAGGGTCCTGGTTGCCCCTGGGTGGCTGGTGAGGGATGACGCATGTGCCCACTGTAGCAAGCGTGAGCGCGCCACCTTGGGAACATACGACCGTCCCGGAGGACCCCCACCAGGATCGGGCTCCCGCGTTAGCGCCGACCTTACCACCTTCTCTATGCCCCAAGACACGGGTGCCAAAATCAAGGCCGGTGGAATAATGGGAGAATAATGGGATGGGACTGCTCCTCCCGCCCAGGAAGATCAAACTGGCGCGACAACGCGTCAGGTTTGATATTCTTGGAGCCGGGTCTATAGGAGATGGTATATCGAAATCGTGCAAAGCCCAAAAACCGTTGTAACCCCTTGAGCGACGAAGGCCGTGGCCAGTCCAAAACTGCACTCACCTTGGCTGGATCCATGCGCAGATCGCCCTTCGTCAACACAAAGCCCAGGAAGGACACGGTGTCCGTGTGAAACACACACTTCTCAGCCTTAACGAATAGTTGATGCTTGAGGAGACGGTCTAGCACCTCCCGAACGTGCATTTGGTGTTGCACCATATCGCGAGAAAAAATCAGGATATCATCTAAGTAGACAAACACCGACACCCCAATCAAGTCTCGCAGCACGTCGTTAACCAGGGCTTGGAAGACTGCCGGAGCATTAGCCAAACCAAAGGGCATGACCAAATACTCATAGTGCCCATTGGGTGTGTTAAATGCAGTCTTCCACTCGTCTCCCTCTCTAATCCTGACCAGGTTGTATGCATTACGTAAGTCAAGTTTAGAAAAGACCTGTGCCCCCTGTAAGCACTCAAAGGCCGTGTCCATGAGGGGTAAAGGATATCGGTTCTTGATGGAAACGTCATTCAATCCCCTATAATCAATGCATGGGCGCTGATCCCCATCCTTTTTATCAACAAAAAAGAAGCCAGCGCCGGCAGGGGAAGTGGAAGGGCGTATGTGCCCCGCAAGCAATGCCTCCTCTATGTAGGTGTTCATGGCCAAGGTTTCGGGGCGTGAGAGAGAGAACATTCGCCCGCGAGGCGGGGAGGTACCGGGTAGAAGATTAATGGGACAGTCATATGATCTATGAGGCGGAAGTGCTTTAGCACGCGTTTTGCTAAAAACGTCCGCCAGGTCCCAATAGATCTCAGGCACCCCTATTAAATCGGGATTAGAGGGTAGATCAGAATCTGCCACGCTCCCCACCATCCTGGAGAAAGAGGGAGGAGACAAAAGAGAAGAGGGGGGGGGAGACAAGGGTTTGGGCAAACTCCCGCTGACGCTCGACTTGACGTCGGCCGCCGTTGAGAGTTCGCCCGTGCTCCAATTAATGACACGAACACATGACGACAACCAGGGATGACCCAACACCATGACAGAATAGGGGGAAAGATGACAAAAAAAGTAACCCATTCCCACTCCCCACCCTCCACCCGGATGTGTAAGGGAACTGTGCGCTGGGTGACGCTCCCACTGCCCAGGGGCCGACCGTCCAGGGCATAGACTGGTAAGGGAACCCCTAAGTCCTCCACCGGGGTTCCCCACTCCTTCACCAATCCCACGTGAATAAAATTGCCCGCCGCCCCTGAGTCAATGAGAGCCTTAGTTCCCCTAATGTCACCCCCACAGTTGATCGCCACCTCAAAAAATGTGCGAGAATCCGTGGTTTTGGCAGGAATGAGCCCACCTGCTGGCGCCCTCTCGAGGCCCGACGGCGCATCTTCCATCCCCGATTGGCGCCGAGCCGATACAGTCTGGACCCGACAGCTGCCGAAGCGGTGACCGGTGCGGCCGCACCGGAAGCAGCGTCGCTCTTTGATGAAGCGCTGCCTCTCGTCGTCCGAGAGCGACAGCGCTCCAAGCTGCATGGATTCATCACCCAGTGGCCCACTCGTGTAATGCATGGAATTATCAACACCAGGAGAAGAAGGAAAACATACCTGGGGCTGGGTGTTGTTGACATGCTCCTTCTCCCTCTCCCGGTGCCGATTATCCATCTTGATGGTGGTATTGATCAGCACTTCCAGCTGCTCGGGGATCTCACGCGCGGAGAGAGCATCTCGCATCCGCGCTGAGAGTCCCCTGACGAACAGAACCACGCAGACGTTCTCCGCCCAAGCTGTCTCCCGAGCCAAGATCCTAAATTTGATAGCATAAGCTGCGACAGTGCGGAGGCCCTGCCGGCAGTCGAGAAGACGACCACCAGCCTCGAAGATCGAGAGTACCCGGGAAGTATCGAATACTCTTCTCAATTCCCGGGTAAAGGCGTCCAGACTGTCGCAGATTATCGCCCCTGCCTCTAATTCCGCCGTAGCCCAGGAGAGAGCTTCGCCGGTGAGCAGTGTGATAATATACGCTACCTGCGCTGTCTCCGATGGAAATGATCGTGGTTGCAGCCGGAAAACGAGTAGACACTGGGTGATGAATTCCCGACAACCATCCGGTGATCCGTCATAGCGAGCGGGCGCCTGCAGATGTGGTTCGCGGGACCGCTCCTGGACCCCGAACCCCCCCCGACTTTCCTCTGCGTGGAGCGCTGCTTCCCCCGCCGCCGACTGCACACCAGCCACTCCTTCTTGGGCTTGTCGAGCTGTGGCCAACGCCGACTGCGCCACCGCTTGGGATGATCCGACGACCCCATTGAGTCGGATTAACTCGGCGCTGACCAGCTGCTGATGTTCCTCCATCCGTGTCTGGGCTGCTCCCTGCGTCCGGAGCATCTCCATGATGGCCTCCATGGAATTCTGATGGTCAGGTCTTCTGTCAGAATGCAGGTAGGTGAATTCCAATGGTTGAAGGCAATCACAGAGACAGAGAGTGTTTACTCTTGAACAGGTTCGACTTTAATAGTAAGAACACAGAGTAAATTCTAAGAGAGAACAAGTGCTAAAAGCACAAGTGTAAGATAAGGTAAATGGGAGCTTATTGGAGGTCCACAGTAGAACCGTCCGCGTTATCCCCGAACGCAATTAGTGAAGACCTGACAATGGACAAGCAGAAGAGAGGTATGTTAAATAGAGACCAAATACCAACATTCCACACACACCCCCGTGACAGCCAATCAGGAACCACCCCTAAGTGACAGCACTAATTGACAGGGAAATGACAGGTGACAAGCCCAGTGACATATGCCAGGAATGTGGGTGGTCACCGACCGAGGTCGGTGTCCAGAACGTAACAACAACCGTGGAGTTGACAAAGTTCATCTGTCGAACGACCGTCCTCTTCATCTTGGCATAACCTCCAATGCTGCACACGCTCTCTCTAGGTTAGCTAACGCTAGTTAGCCTTTAGCTAAGCTACTAGCCAACATGGCTAGCCCGACTGAACCACACGTTAGCACTCGATACCGTAGCTAAAGCTAACTAGCTGTCCCTGCCTTTAGCTAAGCCGACATGGCTAGACTGACTGAACTTTCTAACATGCAACAACTTTCATCTTCAGTCCATCTGCCGAACGACCGTCCTCTTTGTCTTGGCATAACCTCCAATGCTGCACGCGCTCCCGTGGAAATAGTCAGACAGACGCACGCTGGCCGACTACCTTACCTGTAACCCCTCCCCTTGTTGAAACCAATAGTATATCTGCTGCAGAGCCGCAGAGCTCCAATAGTGTATGCAGAGCCACAGAGCTCCAATAGTATATCTGCAGAGCCGCAGAGCCCGGAACAAGTCAGACACATTCTACAAATGTGTCTAATGTGAAATATATAAGCATATAAGCAAAACTAGATGATGAAAAAGGGCCTCGCGGGAAGGGGCCTCAAATTTTTTTTATTTTTTTATTTATTTTTTTATTTATTTTTTGCGAGGCCCCCCTTCCCGCGAGGCCCTGTGCGACCGCACTGCTCGCACACCCCCTGAGGCGGCCGTGGTTGCACTGATCCGACATCTCACTGGTACAATCTGGGGAGCCACTGCCTAGACACTGCGGAAATATAATAATAATATCTTAGAGTTATATAGCGCCTTTCAGGAGACCCAAGGTGCTTAACAGGATGGGGCATCTAGGGGAAGGGGAACAGGGAACAACGTAACAACAAAGTAAAAAAGAAAAGAGGGAAATCAGGCAGAGTGCAGGGATATAGCACTACAGATGTTTGGAGGGAGGGAGTTCCAGAGAGTGGGTGCGGCAACAGAGAAGGCTCTGGGACCAACATTCCGCAGGACCGCAGCCTCCGGGGCGGGATGTAGGGATGGAGGAGGTCAGCTAGGTACCGGGGGCAAGGGAGTGAAGGGATTTGTAAGGTGATGAGGAGGATCTTGAATTGATGCGGGACTTGACTGGAAGCCAGTGGAGGTGGATGAGTGTGGGGGTGATGTGGTGCCAGGACTTGGTGCGGGTGAGAACCCTAGCAGCAGAAATTTTTACATATTGTAGCATTGCTGGGTAGCCCTATGAGGACAGAGTTTGCATAGTCGAGACAGGAGGTGACGAAGGCGTGAATAAGAGTCTCTGCTACAGAGTCGGGGAGAGAATGCCGGAGTCTGGAAATGTTCCTGAGATGGAAAAAATCTGATTTAGTTATTGATTTCATGTGGGAATGAAAGGAGTGGGTGGAATCCAGTATGACACCCAGGTTGTGGACTTCTGGGGAAGGGTGGATTAAGCAGCCATCCACTTCTAGGAGGAGATCTCCAACCTTCCGGAGCAGTGACTGCTTGTCCACAACCATGAGCTCTGTCTTCTTGCTATTTAGCTTCAGGAAATTGGATGACATCCACCCAAGCCCTGGTCTTCTCGGCAGCGGAGTACTGTGCCCCAGTCTGGAGCAGAAAACCACATGCGAAAAAGGTTGATGCGGCTATTAACAACGCCCTCCGAATCATCACTGGATGCATGAAGCCTACCCCCGTCTTCCTGCTGCCAGTCCTTGCAGGAATCGCACCGGCTGGTTCACGACGAGAGGCTGCCACTCTCGCCCTAGCAAGAAAAGCAATGAAGCATGACTGGCACATCCTACATAACACCACAATGACAGCAGCACCTCTGAGCAGACTCAAGTCCTGCCGCCTCTACAACAAAGTGGCACAAGAGATGCTCTGTTCCACCACTGAGGACCTGTCCAGAAATGGATGGCTGGCGGCAGCCTGGAAGCAAGAGTGCGAGAGGGCTGGGCCAACCCGCATCCACCACTACATCTGGGATCCAGGAGATGGCGCCACAGGAGACGATCTTCCACACCGGTAATGGACTCTGCTGATCCGTATATGAACTGGGGTTGGTTGCTTTAAATCATCAATGAAGAAGTGGGGCCTGGTAGACAGCGCTGCATGTGAGTGTGGAGACCCTGACCAGACTGTTGAGCATATCATGACCATCTGCCCCCTATAGAGACCACCCTCGGAAGCCCGCCTCTTTGACGTGGGACCAGAGACAAGAGTAAGGCTACGAAACACGGAGTTGGACCTCTGATGTTACATGAAAGAGACTGATCAACTATGTCATAATATCATGTTATTCAGGAGGGCTTTAAAACATGAATCTAAGATGAATAGATCTGGAGGCCTGGGCTAAAATAAAAAATAAAAATTAAGCAGATCTGGCGGCACCCCCAGACCCGTGCCACGGCACCCAGTCATATGGTATGATATGGTATCGTATGGTATTATATGGTAGGCTACTTTTTATCATCCTTGACCAAGAAGTATATTCTTTCTTTAATTTATTTTCTCACATTTTTCTTTCTCTTTCTCTTTTTCCACATGTAACCAGACACAACACAATACAGTAACAATAATAATAAACAAGACATCACAGGACAGTAACAGCAATAACAATAATAACAATAATGAAAAATTATATTGCTAAAGACATTTCTAAAAGACATTTCTTCCCCCATTCCCACCCCCCACCCCGGGGCCCCTCAGGGCCTACCGTCCCGATCTCGCTCTGCTGCTACAGTAGATCATTGACTTTACTCTCTCAGCTGCCGATGCCCACAAATTAATGTTAGATTCTTTAACTCCAATTACCCAAGTATATTCTTTTTCATAAGGACGTGTTATAAGGAAGTAGGCCTATTACATATGATTTATTAATATGAACATTTCTTCCTTGTAAAAAAAAGATGTATGATTCCTCTTCGAGTTTATTAATCTCTCTTCCCAGAAACCTCGAGCAGACAAGATCAATATGGAGCACTAATGTTAAGTGATGACAAGCCTGACTTAAAACAAGAAGCTTGACTTGCATGGCATCATGCATATTCTATATTGCATATTCTATGATGCTATAAATATATTTGTTTTACATGTATTGCATATTATAGAAATGTTTCCTAAGCGAAGCTCTTAGTATTGTAGTAGTAGTGAGTAGTAGGATCATGTGCCCTAAGGAATGTGCCCTAAGGAGTGTGCACTGAAGCTGAATTAGCAGAGATAACAGTAAGGACATTTGAAGGAACATCAATATTCTACTATTCTGTTAAAATGTAAAAACCTCTTACCTGCAAGGGCCCACATGTGGGCCCTCTTGAGGACGATTTGCCCACCGGCACTTTGGCGACAACTAGTGGCTTGGGTGTGCATATTTTGTAATACAATATATATATATCGAATTAAAGCCCCATTTGTTGCCTGTCGATAGCCCTTTCAGGTGACAAAATCTGTTTAGCGGTTATCGAGTTACATGCCAATATTTGAGACTTGCGCAAAATACTACTCACAACTCTTGGGGCTCTAGTTACATCAATCATTTGGCAATCTCGAAAATGATTGGACAGGGTTGTAGCCAATGAGTGTGGGCTTTCCAATGTTACCCCACCTGGGGATGTACGAATCAGGGATCTAGATGAAAAGTTACGAGCAAAAACAGGAAGAGAAAAAACACAGAATGAATTGAAGTCTATGAGAAAACAGAGCTTTTCTTTTGTACACAGTTTACCAAAATCACTCCTAATCACTCATTTCTCAATTTGGACATGGAGTACATAAGACTTCAGGCTATGGACCTCGGGAGTTTTTTAAGCCATACGAATTTCTGGGGAAATACTACTTCTGGACTACTAACTACTACAGAAAAACTTGAGTAACAAGTTTTTCTACAACTCAAGTTCAGACCTACAGTATGTTACTCTATTTCATTACCAATAAAGGTGAGTTTTCCTTATTGTATCAGAACCTTCAGAAAGTCATCTTTCAAAAGAGACCAGGCTCATGCATGTGATATATAAGTATAGTATTTTGGTTTGCAAAAAAAGTATGCAGTCCTCAAAAACGAAAACTAAAATGGCCAATTTTGGGGGCGCCTGTTTAGAGAAGGTTTGGTTAGTCGGCTAATCAAACTACGTAAAAACAAACCCATAATCTGTGAAACTCTAACAATTTTGCTTAAACTTCACCAACATAACAAGGCTGATTTATTTTGCAAATAATATCACACACATGACACATCCAAAAGCGCTAAACACGTTAATTTAGTTTGACAGTTATTGTAAAAAATATTATTCAAATCTAACCCTAACTAACCTTACTGGCATGCACTTGTCCTAATAAACTAACCTACACTGTAGCACTCAACACTTTGATGCACATTGTTACTCAGCTGATAGAGTTGTGCCCTTCCTGATGTCTTGTCGTACAGAACTTGTAAGTCGCTTTGGATAAAAGCGTCAGCTAAATGACTAAATGTAAATGAATGAGTTTGAATATGGCCAACAGTGATGTCATCTGGGACATTGAATCCTTGTGTTGCATTAACTGCATTAACAGCTGCAGTAGGCAATTTTGGATAAATTAGAAAGAGTGAGTTTATTTCTTCTGAGAAATAGAGGGTTTTCCACAGACTCCCAGAGGCACCAGCAGCTTCAAGCTGAAGTAAAAAGAAAAAAGAAATGTACATATACATCCCAGCCGCTGATTTTGCACATTGTGTGTACATTTTGATGAGGAACACGATGGCACCCTGCTGATCAGAGGCTGGGAAATGTTTTTTTTTATTATTTTCATTGAACAATTCAGCTTAAAGCCGCTGGTGCCTCTGAGAACCTGTGGTAAAAAAAAACCTTGTTGCTTTTGATTGGTGTTTTCTCAAGGGCAACATTTACCACAAAAGAGTTACATTATGAGGACGGTCGGATGGCGTAGCGGAGATTGCGCTCGTCACCAATGCAAGAGGCTGCGGTCTCGACTCCCGGAGTCAGCTTTGCCTGCGGCTTGGGCCGAGCGTCATACTAACTCGTTTGGCTGAGTTAGCGGGAGGGAAGTCGAGGGTGGTAATCTGGCGTTGTGGACAGCGACGCCTACAGGTCAGGTCTGGGTGCCTGCTCAGCGAAAGGCAGGAAATGGTGAAGGCAGCGTGACCTCCCACGCGTTACGCTTCACCAATGAGAGACCTCGCTGTTAGGTGAAAAGAGAGCCGCTGGCTGTCTCTGCATGTGTCGGAGGAAGCATGTGGTGGACTTCAGGGTTCCCTTGTACCGACCAGTAGGAGGAACATGCGCACAACAACCAGGTAGGGGAGGGGGGGAATTGGCATAACGACTAAATTGGGATGGGGAGAAAAATAGAAAATCAGGCAGAGAAAAAGAGGATACAAAAAAAAAATTGTTACATTATTCCCACACCATGCACCGATCCTTGTCACAAAGTAATAGCACATCCTTCTCGATGAAGCCTCTCGTGGTGAGGAGTTACCCCTGAGCGCCGTGCCGAAACTGTGGGAGGCGGAACATTTTTAGAAACTTTCTGGACAGACGGACAGACGGACGGACGGACAGACTGACTCATTCCTAAGCAGCACACTCATAATGTAGCGTGAAGGGCTCCAGTGATCCTTGCCTTCACTAATCAAATAATCATAATCCAATTTGTTCGATTTATTGAACATTAAATAAAACTCCAACAGTAGAGTCTGAATCGGGGCAGTTAACTCGTGATGCAGCCTGAAGGGCTTCTGTGATCCTCCACTAATCAAATAATCACAACTGTATCAAATAAATAAGGAAGCCAAATCCAATTGGTTCAATTTATTGAACACAGAAGAAAAGACGAACTCCAGTTAACACAAACAAAACCACCAGTTCTGTATCGTTAGTGGCTTAGCTTGGCATCGCTACTGCACTATCTCGCGTACGTGCACGCGTACTGAATAAACCACAAATGTACCTCTAATACCAGTATTAGTCTGACCACACCCCTCATCAGCTTACCTTCATAAGCAGGTGTGTGGTCACCTGCTCTCCTCCTTCTCGCTTTCACCACAAGGAAGAGGTGCCTCGGTAGATCCCCACACTTGACACCATGATGGAAGAAATTGGATTAGGAACAGCTTGGGAAACAAGGATACGTTGACATCATATCTTTATTTTCTCTCTCACTATTTTCGAGAAAATACGGCGATATTGTCTTCGTACTGGAGTGTCTAGAAGATGATGATCATTCTACAAACCCTCCACCGGTTTTCGTATTGGGAGCACGCCGCTGCATGCTTCTCAACTGCAGTTCCTTGCTGTGTTTGTTGGGGTGAAACCTGTCAGGCCACAGCTGAACTGTCGGACATGCCGCTGTTGTGAGGAGCGGTGCGTTCCAGGTTGGGTGAGTAGTGTTTGCTGGCGGGCTCCACTTGTCTGTTAGTGCTATGGGGGCTACTTGACAAAGTTTATGGAAACCGGCCCCAGGCTAGGGTCCTTTGTTTAGCCGTCTAGGCGACAGAAGGCCTTGGTCTGGCGACCATTATAGTTTTAACTAGTGGGCCACGACCATTGACACTGGTGATCCCTGTGTGTTCTGGACGAGTGGATTCTCTCTGTCACCGTGTTAAGACCCCATCTTTCATATCCAAATGAGAGTATTCCTTCACGAGGGGATATGTGCATGTAATGTGCGATAGCGGCAGATTCATGTTCAAAGTCAGCTATACAGGCCAGTTGGTACTGTGCTGATTCCGCCGGACGTGTTAATGTCACCGTTGTGAAGCGGTGTTGACGTCTTGTTTTCTCTTTTCTCTTAAAAAGTGAGGAGGGTTCAGAACGGCGGCCTGTCTGGGTGAGTGTTATGTCATTGTTTACATGTTCATAGCTTACGGTTAGCCGGTCGGTGGCCTGGCGCGGGGTAGCTTGGCTTCTCGCGCGCCGCCGGGAGCTCGCTCCTGATCGCGTGCGTCGTAGATCGGCGTCTCGCGAGCGGAAGCAATAGCACCCGAACGGTTGGAGCAGCCGTTAGCTTGATGCTATTCTGTTGAACGTGCTTTGATTTTTAACATGTTTTACACTCTTGACCACGACGTCATCCTTGACAGGGGATGTTCGTCGACCCTGCCTGAGCCTAGACGGGGATTGCGTCAACAAAGAGGACTGTAGCGACTGGTGGAGCGGCGACGCTGCCCGGATCGAACAACACGGGACGGCTGTGTTCTACGGTGGCTTGTGACTGCACTTCGCTGATCTGCGTTCCGGGCAGGTACGGGGTTGGCCAGACCTCATAACACGTCTTCTGGTTTTACCTTGCTAAATGTATTGTGAATAACGGTGTTTTTTCCCAAAACGTGTGTTGTTGCAATGCATTTGAGATACGTTGCGGGTTGTGTGTGAGCTGTTTTTGTCACTGGCAGTTAGCTTCTCCGTGCAGGTCGTGATGTATTGATCTGGTTGTTGTGTGAGAAACATCATGGTGTTTATGTGTACCGTGTACTCACTACTAAGGCAACTAACCTATGAAGCTATGCTTGGTGACGAGTGAGTAAAAGAATGTTCTTTCTCAGACTGTAATGACAATGAACAGTGAGTTCACACATTAACAGGTTTTCCTGTTTTAACTGGCCGTATTGAGGGTAAAATAGGAGGATTGTGTTTCCCCCCCCGGTTCCCTGGGGACTTTATCACCTCCTATCAGACATGTTGTGCATTAATTGTGTCTTTTGTGTGGTAGGGATACGATGTAACTCTCAGCTTGATTGCTGAGGTTGTGCTAAATCTGCTGGAGAAACTTATTTCCTAAAGGGAAATTGGTTTGGTTGCTGTCATGTGTGTTTAGCAAGGCCTGTGGTCGATACTAATCAAGAATGATGTATTCTCTCATTGTGAAAAAAAACGGCGTTCCTCTGTTGAGTGTTTTTGCCATTTTTTGTAGGTGATGATGGGTTGTGTGTGTCATGTGACCTACAACTGGGTTGTACTGGCCACAGAAGCACATGTGTATGTTGGACCGGGGTTCTTAGAGCCCTCTCTATTCTGTGTTTTTCCTTAGTAAAAATCAGATAGCAGGTTAGCTCGTGCGCTGTGTGGAGCTGTGAAACGCTTCATAGAGCTGACTATGACTGTGTCATATTCTCTTTTTGTCGTTACGTCGTATCATGGGTGTGGGGTCGTAAAGGGGTGAACTGGTAACCTTTCCTCTCCCCATTGTTCTGTCGGTCAGGGGTACACCCCCTGTCCTTCAAGGTTCCCGTCACGTGGCGGTTCGGCACGTTACGGGGGGGGGGGGGGGGGGGGGGGGAGGGAGTTCCTGGTCCCACGGCCTGGTATATTGGGCGTGTGCACCGCAGGAATTCCCCCGCCATAGAGTACGTCACCGTGCGCGTCTCTGTTGGTAGGACTTCCGTGTGCTGTTCAGGTCCATGTGATGGATCTGTTTTCAGGGGGGGTGGTCAGGGCTCCTCCTCACCAAGCGCCTACTCAGGCCTTCTGTGAGTTCGGACTCCTTCTTCCATGTGAGGAAGCCTCCATCAGAGTACAGAGCCTTCCTCCTCAGATTGTCAAAGTGAGTGGACCCTCTAGAAGGGTCCTTTTCTATTGTATGTATATTCGATTCAATTCGTTTATTGAGTGTGTATGGGTTCGGTGCCTCTTCCCCGGAGGCCCTAAAACCAGTTTTTTACATGGCTCAAGGTGCAATATATTCTTTTCAATCTGTACAGCTCGCGTGGGAAGTCTCTCTGGGGATCCCCGTCTCTTTCCTATGGGAGGGTGGTGGGATGTAAAAATGTGAACATTTTTTACCCCGGCTGTGTAGACTGGGATACATACTGTTGATGCTTCCTTCTTTCTATTCCAGAAGTGTTGGAGTTAGGGAGTGTCACACCCCTCTTGTCGTTCCCCTGGGCGCCTTGGGGATTCAATGACAGGTCTAAATAGCCTGTTCATTGATGGGGGTGTGTCCCGACGCACGTATAGTGCTAGCTCGCTGTAAACAGGCGATTGACTGGCACGCCTTAGTTGCTTGTGGTTGAAACAGCGTTTTTATAAAGCAACTGAGATGGGGGTTTTTCCTCTTCCGGCGACCACATCCCATGACCTGGGTGGGTTGTCGACGGATTCTCGTTCATGTCTGGGGGATGATGACGGGATGGATCTGAACATATGTAGTGGGGTCTCACGCCCTTGGGGTGGGCCACCAGGCGCGGTTCGTCCCGACGTCTGGGTGGCGCCTTCTTTTCATGTTAAGATCAACACGCATATCTGCCCTTCTCCTGGAGTAGGCATGTCGGCGTGGTTAGGGCACGGGACTGGTTCTGGTCACGCTGGTCCAGATCAGTTGAACCCGTTGTCCGCCGGGGATGCAGATCTGCTGTTCTGGTACCCTGAGGGACTTGGGCTTTTTTCAGGGGGAAAAATGCCAGGTCGGTCTGGGTGTCACAGGGTTAAGCGCTATGGAGACCCTGGTTGGGTATGTTTTTACTCAGCACTGTCGTCATGGCTTACGGCCATGCCATTCTGTACGCGCTCGATCTCGTCGGATCTCGGCCGCTACACAGGTTGGTCCTGGTTAGTACTTGGTTGGGAGACCGCCGGGGAATACCAGGTACGGTGTGCTTAGGGGCTGGTTCTCCATTATTTTTTGCTCCTCTCTCACGCATGGCGAAGAGGGGCCTGTGGGGGTGGTTTTTTGACCTCCTCTGGTGACCCTGTGCTTCCCGTACCGCCAGGCCCGGTCCGAAGTGATGTTTGCGACCCGTAGGCCTGGGTTAACCCTTTTTGGAAACTGAAACACTTGTACTGCGGTATAGCCGGTGTATACCCGCAGGTGTGTTTTGGAGTTTTTTCTTGAGGGGTTATAGGAACAACCACCGCATTGGGTAACACCGAGGTGGTTGATTCCCTGGTGTGTTGGAGCAGTGTCAACTCCCGGGTTCACCGTTTGAGGGTGCCCCTGCACGTTCATGACGTCTGCCAATCGTGTCAGCCTTCTCTGCCTCGACCCCTCTGGGTGGGGGTTGTTAAATGGAGGCTTGGTCATGCAACACCGCCAGCTTACGCTCCTTCCGCCGGGGCGGCTGTGTTCAGCTGTCCCCTCTGGCGCCTGTCTCGTCCGCAGTCTCCAGGCTAGGGTTAACAGCCTGTTGCCTGGTTTTTCCCCGGTGCGCTGCCTGCTTCCGTTGGTTAACCTTTTTTGTGTGCTTACGGCCATGCTGACTGCCTATTCTGCAGGGTCAGTGTGCCAGGCGGTGTACTATTGGGGGGACGGGGCCCGCTCGGCTTACGGCCATACCGACCTGAACACGCCCGGTCTCGTCCGATCTCGGAAGCTGGGCAGGTTCTGGCCTGGTTGGTTCCGCCTGGGAATACCAGGTGCAGTAACTGAGGGGCCTTTGTCCGAATACGCTGGCGATGTGGGGGGCGGGGCACTACGTGCCCACCTGGTGGGGTCTTGATGCTGGCATCATGGACTTCTCCGGGCCCCCATTCCAGGGAGTCCAGTCCTTTTGGTGGGTCTGGGTCTTCCTTCGTGCTCCGCTGCTACGGCCTTGCCACGGGGTTGGGTTTGCCCTTGACCCCGTGATTCTGGGGGCAGTAACGAGGTTGTTCCTCCGTTCGTTCCCGGGTGGCATGCGGGTTGTGCGTGTGTGTAGTCGTGGGGTCAAGCCACGGTCTGCTCACCCTGTGCGTTGAGTTGCTTGAGTGCCTCTTCGCACGGTCGGGTCCGTCGCCCTCCCGTGACGTCCCTAATAGGGGGGCTACCCTCCATTAGGGGGGGTCGGGGGGGCTCGGCCCTCCCTGTTCTGATGGTTTTGGGGGGCTGTCAGCGGGGTGTATTTGTCAGCCAAGTGGCTCCGCTTGGCCTCCCTTGTGCAGTAGCGATGCCAAGCTAAGCCACTAACGATACAGAACGTTAGGTTATGACTATAACCAAGTTCTGTTAGTTAGGGGCGATGCTTGGCATCGGACGCCGCTGCAGCCCTTGTCCTCACCTTGTGGTGAAAGCTTGGGAAGGAGGAGAGCAGGTGACCACACACCTGCTTATGAAGGTAAGCTGATGAGGGGTGTGGTCAGACTAATACTGGTATTAGAGGTACATTTGTGGTTTATTCAGTACGCGTGCACGTACGCGAGATAGTGCAGTAGCGATGCCAAGCATCGCCCCTAACTAACAGAACTTGGTTATAGTCATAACCTAACGTTATAGTCGAATGCATCATTTTGAATAGGTGAATAATGTGACCATTCCTAGTAAACACTACAGTAGCTGCTCCCACGATCAAGTAGCCTTTTTGAATATAATACTGATAATCTATTGTTGTTGCTGTCATTGTTCATAGGTCACCCACCTTTTATTTTCCCGCTTATAACCCGACTCTGATGGGTTCCACTACCTGCCCCGCCCGCCAGAACAGAACCAGCCTAATGGGACAATGAGAGGTCTCTTCGGGTCCAAAGCCCTGGTCCCTGAAAACCGTTGCAATAAACTGTGTACCATCTCCTTTAAACAGTGTCTACCGGTATACCCAGTATAGCATCACGTTGTAGCCTACCGGCAGGCACGTGCACACATAGAGGCCAAGGGGTGCCTGAGCACCTGCCTTTTTGAGCCTCATCAAAAAAGTGCCCTTTTTGAAAAAAGAAAAAAAAGAAAAAAAAATGTTTTCTTCTTTTTTTTACCATTACGCATATAGACTGCCCTTTCAACTGAAAATTTTCAGGATAGAATCAAAATATTAGGTAAAGAGAGAGAGATGCCCCATATTCCATTGCAGTTTGCACGGCCTCCTCAGCGTGCCTCTCCGTGGACCTATATATTTTATTCATAGCGTGGGTGGTGATGATGATGATGATAGAAACCGCTGTTGAATGCTGGTATTACACTCACTGAGGGACACGAAGAAGTCAAGTCCGATGGGATTTGGGAATCTCAAATACAAATCGCGCGCTCGGTTAATATATACACACAAGTGTAGTGCCCTTTTCAGCCTTTGAGCACCAGCCCCTCTAAAGTCCTGTGCACGTCCCTGCCTACTGGTATACCCAGTAGCATCACGTTGTAGCCTACCGGTATACCCAGTAGCATCACGTTGTAGCCTACCGGTGTACCCAGTAGCATCACGTTGTAGCCTACCGGTATACCCAGTAGCATTGTAGCCTACCGGTGTATCCAGTAGCATTGTAGCCTACCAGTATACCCAGTAGCATCACGTTGTAGCCTACGGTATACCCAGTAGCATCACGTTGTAGCCTACCGGTATACCCAGTAGCATCACGTTGTAGCCTACCGGTAGGGTGACCATATTGTGATTTCCAAAAAATAGGACACTCTGCCTCCAGCCTCAAGATACTTAAATGATGCTTGAAGTTTACTCAAAGATGCCTTATCATTTTAATATATTTAAAGTATGCCTCCTCTCTGTATGGATAGACAATTATAATTTATATTATTTTATATAACAACATAATATATCTCTATAACCAAAGTTACTCAACATGCTTTATTATGCCTAAAGTAATCTCTCTGACAAATCTCAATGGTACAAAATAACTTAAACATCAACCTACACTCAGTATAACAAAATAATAGCTATTTTCAAGTCTTACTGGACAAAATAAATGTTCTAAATAATACCTCTTCTGTATTAGAAAATGCAGCTTTAAAAAATATATCTTTGTATCTTTTCAATGTAATGTACATTTTAAAACAGTAACCTCACAAAGATACTAATTTAAAAGTGCACTATGCAGTTTCGGCTTTGTTCATATTTGCATAACTTGCAATTAGTGTACAAAACGATGTAATTACATGTAAATGTTAAACGTATTTATTACACACATAATCCTTGATTGTATCATAAGCATCTTATGTCATGATAAATCAACCCAAAACATAATTCGTTTTCAATTATTTTCTTTCTCTCTCTGTAGGCCTATAGCTGCATACTTCGATTAACTTTGTCGTCAAACTCTCGCCTCACACAGCTTTATTTTTTATGTTTTTCTGGGTCCATGTGAGCTTTGAGATCTCCGGTACCTTTATTAGACACCGAAACATAATGGTCAAGCTTTGCACGCGTTGCACTCGACCAGGACGGTAAATTGGGAATGTTCTCTGCAGTTCATCTGTAAATGTACACTTGCCTGGCATTGTGAGCAGAATCAACGCTGCTCCGTTTGCGAGTAGAATGAAATCCATCCGCTTCCTCTGTTTGCGTGTGGCGTGATAGCTCTGCCAACAAAGCAGTCTTCTCTGGGATTATGTCACACGCAACAGAGTACCATAGTATTCTGTGCAATGCGCCAAAAACAATGAAACCCGGAAATGTTCATGAATTTAATTTAACGCCCTGTCCGGACGCCCCCTACAGGGCGTGAAAAGAGGACATGTCCAGGCAAAAGAGGACGTTTGGTGACCCTACCTAACGGTATACCCAGTAGCATCACGTTGTAGCCTACCGGTACAATCTTTTTTAAATAATAATAATTATATTAGATTGTGGAAAAAACAGCCCCTGGTGGGCGGTCGTTAGTGGTTAACATACTGTTGTATTCATTCGGTACACTACACAGCCATTCGGTACGGTACGGTACACACTGTCAACATAACATCCCTTTTCATTAAATTTAAAAAAAAATTGCCATACTTCCACCTGTCTCTGCTCAGAAAAAGCAATTTGCCTTCTCAAGACAACCGCATACCTGGCAAGACTCAATACATAATTGATGAGGTTTCTCTCCTCCTTCTTTCCATCTAATGCACCAAACAAAAAATATCTCTTCCAATCTGTATATTTGATTATTCCCCAGCACGCCCTCATGCCCTCTTTCAGCTCCGCATGGAAGCCCTGCAGGCCTTCACACTCAATGAACATGTGCATAAAACTTTCATCTTTTAATTTGCACACATTGCATGTTCTACTTACAGTATCTGTGTATCTATATGATGTAACACTGTTTTTGTATAGATCCTATTCTGTCTTACCATAAAATCATTATGATCACATTCGATATTATTAAACTTTATATTCACACATTGCATGTTCTACTTATCTGTGTATCTATATGATGTAACACTGTTTTTGTATAGATCCTATTCTGTCTTACCATAAAATCATTATGATCACATTCGATATTATTCAACTTTATATTCACATTTTCCCATATCCCACCAACCCCTCCTTTCTCTTGTTACAAAAAATCTATAAATATCTTTACTCCTCACACTGTCCAAACCCTTCTGCTCATCCCCCTTTCCTACCTTTAATTCTGGAAGACTACAGCTCCTATTCTCCACACACACTCTCTCTATTATCTCTCTCCATTCCTTCGGCAAGCCAGTTTAATTTTTATTTTATTTGACACGACAGTTGCAAAACGATATTCATAGTCCACCTTGATTACATTGTCATAAATGGCCTGCACTGGGAGGAAACCTGGCACATACTCATATACAAAATCCTTTATCTGTGTCATCCCGGCTCTCAGGAAGATTTTATTATACAATACATTGTTATTGTGGCATATCCTGGGGTTCAGGAGTACTGGCTTATTTAAAACCATATCCAGTCCCACACAATCATATACAATGTTGGGCAGGTACTCGGCCCATGCCTGTAGTACCTCTCTTTTTTTTTGATCCACTTTTTCTCCCATTTTTCTATATTTTCTCCCATCCCAATTTCGTATCATCCAATTCAACCCTCCCCTGTCACGAACGCTGTTTCTTGCCTCCCCCAAGCTGGCTGCAATGTGGACTAAGTCATACATAGCACAAGTCCCCTCCGGTACTTGAGGTAACAGCAGTCGCATCTTTTCACCTGCGCAGCTCGATCTCTCAGTGGCGAGGAGTAACGCGTGGGAGGCTCACGCTGCCCCCGACACTTCCTGATTCTACTGCGCAGGCGCACCAACCGACCTGTAGGAGTCGCTGTCCACAACGCCCGATCCCCACCCATCAGTTTCCCACCCCCTAATACGGCCAATGTGTATTAGTATGAACGACCAGCTAAACTGAAAGCAATGTGGAGCGCTGGGCTCGAACAGGCAAGCCCAGCGTCTCCGTCATTCGTGGCGAGCGCCTTGCCCACTACGCCATGTAGCCGCCCGCCTGTAGTACCTATCTCTACATCTCCGGTATATTGTCTGTCATTAAAGGCTTAAAGCCCATAAATAAGCTATTGTCACCACACCTACCTACCTTCTCTAGGCTCTCTTTAAAAAAACACTTCCATCCGTATTTGGCCTCATCGTAAATATATTTCTGTACACATTTCAATCTTACAGTTTTCTTCCTTACCTTTATATCAATTAAATTCAAACCACCCTCATTTCACTTACCTATTAAGACTTTGTGGGCGATTTTTGGTGACTTCCCCCACCACAGAAAATCCGCCACCACCCTCAAGTCGCTGATATCGCAGGCACGATCAAAGGGGAGCGGCCAGGGATTCAGGTCCTATTTGTCGAGTTTTGGGCGGAACAACACCATCTTTGCAAGCCTTATATGGAAGACCTACCACCACCAGCACACCAAGTATTAGTCCGCAGGACTTAGAGGAACTATATAAACGGCCCCCTGACGGGCGGGTTTTTTTGTAGATTTTCCCAGAGCGTTCGATCATAGAATTTATTTCTGCAGGGATTCAGCGCGTGCTCTTGCATTTCGGAAACGACTGTGTAAGTACTATTTATACTCATTTGTTGGACTTATTATAGCATTCGTTAACGTTTATGACCGTCAATAGTGTTTGTGAGATGTTTTTCCAGAGATTCTGGTAATATTTTCCAATAAAAAAACTTGTTTTGAAAAGTGCCGCTGTGTGCTACTAACTTCACCCAGGCTGCGGTGCGTTAGCTGCTGAGCTAACGCATGGCTAACGTTAACACAATTGACATATTTATTTCGCAAAAATGCAGTGTTTTCAAATAGCCACATTGCTGTATTTAGTGTATTCATTAGTGGCTCATATTCATATATATAACATATTTCATTTGATCAACCTAGAATTGAGGACAAGGCCTGCTGCTTGACGCTAGCTCCCATGCTAGCATTGGCTAATAACATACAGCTGAGAACCAGGGAGAGCCAGGAAGAGCCACGGTACTTCTCTACCCAGGAAATATGGTTCTATTGCGGCAGAGAGTATGGAGGAAGACAAGGCTCTATGAAGAGAATGGGATAAGTTTGAAGAACATTTTTAACACAAACATGAACGTTTTATAATTTTCATCACAATATGTAAAACATTTTTTTTTATCTAATCTAGTTTCATTAATTAATTCATAACTTTTGAACAATAGATGCTATTTCTAATATGTCAGCTGTTCTATATTGCCAACAAGATTGTCTACATTCCATTGATTATACATAAATCTGAAATAAGCAAGGAAAGTGCTTGAAAATAGATTTTTATCTTCCACGTTTAATTTCAACAAGTTCAAGTGCAACTACATATGAACCATAATAATAAAGATTATGATGATAATCATACACTTATTTTATATCATTGGAAAGCCCTAGTTGTTAGCTTCAAAATGGTACCAAGTATGAGGTACTTTGAAATACCCAGTAACTAATAATCTATCACAAACCAATGCAAGTTCAAGTTCAAACTGATTTCCTAAATGGACCACAACCCCTCATTTTCTATTGCCTCTGGCATATCCAAGGCACCTAACACATATGTCAGTTTAGACATCAATAAGCTATTTATCACCACAATCTTACCCTTCAATTTTAGTGTGCGTTGCTTCCTAAATTGGAGCACTTGTTTAATCTTATTAATTATACCTACCCACGTTAAATCCCTCTCCTCTTTCTCCTCTATCCCTATCCACACACCTAATATCTTTATGTGCCCCTCTGCTTTTTTCAGCGGAACCACACAATCACTAATTTTTACTCTACCTACACACAATAACTCAGTCTTATCAACATTAATTTTGGCTCCAGATGGCTTACGATATACCTCTAAGCACTTCATAATTATATTTATGCTCTCCATGTCTCTCACCGTAAAGGTAGTGTCGTCCACATATTGGTGAATCAAACTCTGCCCCTGTAGGGTATTCCTATTCCAATTATTTCCTTATTACTTTTTATATATGTAACCATAGGCTCTGCGGAAATCGCATAGAGCAAAGCTGAAAGACGACACCCCTGCCTAACAGACCGCTCCACCCTAAACACATCTGTAATACACCCATTACATTTCACACAGCTTTTAGCATCTTTATACAAAACACGTACCCAGTTGACCATCCTCTCCCCAAAACCAAAGGTCTCCATGACCCTGATCAGGAAAAAATGCTCAACCCGGTCAAAGGCCTTGTACATCCTTAATCGTTCTTACAGTTTCTGTGATGTACCTACCCGGAACACTGTAGGCCTGGGTTGGCGCCACTATGCTCCCAATTACTTTCTTGACCCTGTTGGCCAGAATTTTGGTAAGCACCTTATAATCGGAGTTCAACAAACTTATGGGCCTATATCCTTCTAACTTCGTTTTACACCCTTTGTTTTTAAATAAAATTGTCAAGACACCAGTGGTCATTGCTTCATTACACTCACCATTCCTCTCTATTTCTCTGTACACTTTCAACAAAATAGGTGCTAGCAGACCAACAAAAGCCCTGTAAAATTCTCCTGACAAACCATCAAGCCCAGGACTTTTGTTAGTCTGCAAGCCCTGAATCGCTTCCCTCACTTCTTTTTCAGTGATTTCACCATCACACATCACTCTATCCCCCTCATCTAATCTCATTTTCACAGTTTCCAGTACATTGTTTACACATTCAATATCCACTCCTTCACTCTTGTAATTTTTTTTATAAAAAGATTCCACTGTATCCAATAATCCAACTAAGTCATTAACTGTTTCCCCTTTTTCGTTTTCTAGCTCTCTTATGTATGTCCTTCCCTGTTTACTTTTTTCTAGGCCTAGAAAAAACGAGGTGCACCTCTCTTCTTCAAGGGCATATTTCGCCTTGCTCCTCATTATTGCTCCGATGCTCTTTCTCCTTTCATTCTCTGCCCACTTTGCCTCTAGCTCTGTATACTTCTCTGCACTGTGTTCTGGATTTTCTTAAAATTGTTCCTCTTCTTCTGCTAGCAACTCCTTTAATTCCCATTCTGCTCTTTTGCTTTTATAATTTCTGGCCTTTCTATATCTTATACTTATCTTTTTTACATTAATTTTACCTTTTTCCCACCACATTTTCATTAAACATTTAATGGGCCTCATGCATGAAGCGATATAAGAACAGATTTCATTCTTAACTAGCATTTCTTCTTACTTTGTTCTTACCTGGGATTCAGCAAAGTTTTCTTATTGTTGCTTTTTTCTCAGGCAAGAACAAATTATAAAAGTGGTCGAGAGCACTCTTACCGAAATAAGAAATTCTTACCAAAAAAGAAAAAAGAAAAAAAGCCTACCATTGGTTAATTGCCCCCAAATACGACTTTAAAAATACAGAACTTTTCAATAATAATAATAATTATTATTATAACTTATTGCGTGCATTCTGTCTAAAATGGATTATATATTGCTGTTAGAACAGTTATGCTCTGGCTGCCCAGGCCATTGATTGATTGAAGATTGTATTGACAGATTGCAGAATGGGTACAATACAGTACAGCTCAATACACACAATTGTTAAGGGGATGCAGACCAGAGAAAGACTTTCGTCTTGTTTACATCAGGGTCCCCCATTTTCAATTCATAATGACATTTATGACATACACAACATACAGATATACAGATATATATCATGATATTTATGACATGACATACAGATATGCAGTACTGTATACGTAGCATAGAACGCATATTTAGAGATCGTCTATATCAGTGGTTCCCAAACTTCTGTTTTATGCGGACCACTAGATTGTTATCAAGAACATTTGCAGACCACCTCATATGAAAACAGTAAAACATAAATAAATAAACAACTGACTTAAACCCAGTAACACACGAGACTCTCTTCTTGGACCAAGTAGGCTTCGTCGATAATCCAATGTACAGTTACCCCCACCCCGCCTACCCCCCCCCCTCATCCAATGTACAGTTTCTACATCAAATGTATATACTCTCTTTTTTAGACTATTTTTGTATCACAAACAGTATTTGTACTGTATTTGTAGATCTGGTATGTCATAAATGTATAGATTCTATCTGTATGTCATGTATGTCATATATGTTATGATGAATTGAAAATGGGGGACCCTGAAGTAAACAAGACGAAAGTCTTTCTCTGGTCTGCATCCCCTTAACAATTGTGTGTATTGAGCTGTACTGTATTGTACCCATTCTGCAATCTGTTAATAGAATTTTCAATCAATCAATCAATCAAGACCCGCATTGCGGGCACTGCGTTCCATTCTCAGAATGGATTTGAGAGAGATGTGTCATCCAGTTTGACTTGGAGCATGCACTGTACTATTGTACTATCTGTTGCCGCGTCTTTGCTCTCCCATACCCTCTGCCGCACACTCAGCTCTGCGCTCTCTCCTGTCACCGTCTCCACTTGATCTCCCTCTGGGGTCTGCATGGTCTCCTCCTCTTCCTCATCCTCCTCCTCTTCCTCATCCTCCTCCTCCGCTTCATCGTCTCCTTCGTCTTCTTCCTCTCCTTCTTCTTCATCATCCGCTTCTGCCTCACCCTCATCCTCTCCACCTGCTTTCTCCGTCTCAATAGCTTCTCCTCCGTCGTTTCCACCCATCTCGGCAGCCTCGCCATTCTTACTGCCCTCACCGGTCTCATCTCTCATACCCTGCTCCTCATTCCAGGACGTGCATGTACACTGCACGTACTTTTCATCGCACCCCCTGCACTTTTCCTCACTGTCACACTCTCTGGCATAGTGCCCTTGCTGGCCACAATTATGGCATTTAAAGTCAGGGCAATCTCTTAGGACGTGACCAGGCTGAAGACACAGCCTACAAACTCTCACCTGCCTATTATGGATTACTCTAAAATGTCCCATCCCCTGTTGGGTCTCAAACCGGGTCGAATACGGCAGAGATTTGACAAACTCAGTGAACTTCACTTTTACGAACCTTGTGCCGTCTATAATGTCAGTTCCAGGCCACGTCCTTCTCTTAATCTGCGTTACCGCCGCCACTCCCCATTGCTTCAGTTTCTCGAGAATGTCATCATCTGTTATATATAAAGGCAGAGCCAAAAAAGAGACGACAACCTTGTAGTTCGACATTTCTCTTGCCATTATCCTACTGTCCTTGATTTTAAATCCGTCCATCAGTTTCTCCTTCACCTTCTCATCCATCAACATGATTTCATATTTCTTGGGCATCCTGTATCGACATCCAATGGCGGTCCCACACTCCGACTTTATCGCCCTCAAAAGCTCCATCATTGTGACTCTATCATTGCCTTCAATCTCCACCTCAACTGTTAATCTTAACTCATATTTTTCGTTCATTAATTTCATCCGTCTGTCTCGTATTCCGCCAGCCGTTCGAATTGTTTGTTGCCATGATGTTCCATCCAAGCCTAGAAGCCGTTGGGGGAAACTACACTATACAAAAAACAATATAACAATCTACTACTTACTCTATACTTACTTAAACAACTGTCTCACTATCAAACTCAAAGCTACCGCGTGCTGTCAAACTCAAACCGACCTGTCAAAAAGAGGGCATGTTCTAGGCGACAGTGTTAACCACTACATCACCGTGCCGCCAGTAGCATCACGTTGTAGCCTACTGGTATACCAAGTAGCATCATGTTGTAGCCTACCCGTATACCCAGTAGCATCACGTTGTAGCCTACCGGTATATCCAGTAGCATAACGTTGGAGCCGACCTGTATACCCAGTAGCATCACGTTGTAGCCTACTGGTATACCAAGTAGCATCACGTTGTAGCCTACCGACTCGTTAGAAATCTTTGATACGTTCTTAAGTCCATGCACTCACTTACCCGGGGTTAAGGCACTGAGATCCCACCCCCATTGCTATGTGAACCTGGATACAGATTCACAGGGCAGTGAGATCCGGCGGCCACACTAACCAGCTGAGCTAAAGGGACAGACCCATTAACAGGTGCTGGTTGACTGCGACCAACTCGTTAGTAGTTTACATTGGTAACCTGGTAGGCCTGTGCCAGGCCAGATGGAGGCATTATTCGAATATTAGTTTTCTTTATTTACACATAGAAGACTTATATGCTTAGGTATGCGTATAAACTATCTTCCCATACAGAAAACGATTGTAAGAAACATATAATTCCATTTTGATTAGTTTTATGAGAAACAATATTCATGAGAAGTTCCTGCCTTCAGACATCCTTACATTACAGTCTAGCAGATTCTCTAAATTCCTTGTAAGAATTCAATATATGGATTTATTTGGATGTTTATTTATGGATTATGAATAAAACATTGGGCCTCATTCAACAATACTCTCTTATTATTTTTCTTATATTCTTGCTTACCTGTCTGTTAAGAGAACAATAAGAAAAGCCACTGCCACATTCATCAAGCCGTTCTTAAAGTCCAAATCTGTTCTTACCTTGGTTTTTTGAATCCCACTCATTCTAAACTGGATGCGCGTTCTCGTGCAAGTCATTTGCATACAGAGACATGCCTCGTGGGCTCATTATAATACGAGAGCCGTGGGTCTGCATTGTATATGAGCGGATCCCCCAGCCTTATTCAAGCACTGGAGCGCTTTGCGATGGATCAAAATTAGATAGGAATCAAATGTATTGTCATCATACAGCACCTATAGCATATAGTGGAATAGACTGTATTAATATAGTAGTAATATAATAGTAGTTGGCTAGTTGTGCGCTTCTGGCCACCTCCCGCAGTGTGCCCATACACACGTACTGTATACAGTACGTGCAAAATTAATCGTTCCAGCAAAGTACTGTAGGCTTTGTCAATACTGAACGACTGTGCGTTGTCAAGAGCCAATCGCACAGGTTGCCTCATCTCATCTGGCTCTGCAAATAGATCTAGAGTCTGAATATCTCCGCATATATAGCCTGATGACTGACACATCTCTCTCAAATCCATTCTGAGAACGGAATGCAGTGCCCGCGACGCGGGTCTTGATTGATTGATTGATTGATTGAAAATCGTATTAACAGATTGCAGAATGGGTACAATACAGTACAGCTCAATACACACAATTGTCAAGGGGATGCAGACCAGAGAAAGACTTTTGTCTTGTTTACATCAGGGTCCCCCATTTTTTATTCATTATAACTAGGGCTGTCAGTTTATCGCGTTAATTAGATTAATTAATTACACAGCAAATTATCGCGTTATGAAAATTAACTAAAAAATAACTACAAAAAAAAATAAAAAAATTGTAAACAAGACGAAAGTCTTTCTCTGGTCTGCATCCCCTTAACAATTGTGCATTGAGCCGTACTGTATTGTACCCATTCTGCAATCTGTTAATAACATTTTCATTCAATCAATCAATCTGCGCGGTGTTTGATTGAATTAACATTTTATTTTGAGTAAATTGTAATGAACCAAATGAGAATATCAATACATTTTTTTTTATCTTTGACTGTGAATAACACTATATGCTCAAATTGACCAGACCTGAAAAATCTAAGCAAATTAATAGATGGAAGATGATTAAACAGAAGGTTTTGTAGATACAGTACTGAATTCTGCCATCCGGACACATGCAATTTGAAATATGATTATAGAATATAGAATATCAGGCATAAAATGGTTATGCGATTAAAATGCGATTAGTTAGATTAATTAATTACAATTCCTGTAATTAATTAGATACATTTTTTAATCGCCTGACAGCACTAATTATAACATATATGACATACATGACATACAGATAGACAGTACTGCTACATCTATCTAACTGTACATTTGATTATCGACAAAACCTTACTTGGTCCAAGAAGAGGGTCTCGTGTATTACTGGGTTTAAGTCAGTTGTTTATTTATTTATGTTTTACTGTTTGCATACAAGGTGGTCCGTAAATGTTCTTGATAACAATCTAGTGGTCCGCATAAAACAGAAGTTTGGGAACGACTGAGACGATCTCTAAATATACGTTTTATGCTACGTATACAGTACTGCATATCTGTATGTCATGTCATAAATGTCATGATATATATCTGTATATCTGTATGTTCTGTATGTCATAAATGTCATTATGAATTTTATCCAAAGCGCTTTACAATTTGTTACTCACATTTTACCCATTCACTCACACACCGACGGCAGAGGCAACCATGCAAGGTGCCAACCTGCTCATCGGGAGCAATTAGGGGTTAAGTGTCTTGCTCAAGGACACATCGACGCGCTGCCCGGGAGGAGCTTGGAATCGAACTGGGAACCTCCGGATTGCCAGACGACTGCTCTACCTACCTCTACCTGCTCCCACTGTCGCCCCATAACGTATCTTACAATGGAGTTCTGAAAGCAGTTTGTGACTCAAGTTTATATAGTTATATCACATGACTTGGCCATCAGTAATTCATGTCATGGAGGTGACACTCCTATGGTAGAAATAATATCCTGTGTCGAATTCAAAAATGCTTTTGGATTAGTGGCGGCCTTAGCTATGTTTCAATCGAAACGGCCGGCCCTCCCAAAGGGCCGTTTGACATGCAAGAATTTAAACAGCTTAAGCAATTCCCCTTGGCGTATCAGTCTTTCAGCACCATGGACAGCTCACACCAGGCCTGGAGAGTGAAACTGAGCGAGAGAGACAGAGGAGAGACAGAGTGGGGAGACTCAGCCAGCTGCCCATGGTGCTGAAAAAACTGCTTTTAGCTTTTAATTTTTTTTTACTTTTACGTTTGGATAAAAGTAATTTCGCTTTTGTCCAAAGCAACTTACAAATTGTCAGCCGGAGGGGTACATCTCTGGCAGCTAAGGGTAAATGGTATTGTTTGTCAAATAGTGTCGAACTTGAGTGCTACACTCTGAGTGCATAGTTGTTATAGACATAATTTTCAACAAAAAATATATATATATTATGGCAGGAAATTGGGCTGGTTTCAGCTGTCCTGACAGTGGTGGGAAGTTCGTTCCACCATTGTGGAGCGAGGAGTGAGCCTGCTTCTCTTTGCTCTTCGCTTTTTCTGTTCTCTGTTTTGTTTTGTCCTCCTCTGTGGCGGGTAGGGCCCCACAGCATCTCTTGAAACAGGCCCCCATATGTTCAAAGGAGCACTTGACCCAAAAATTTGAATTTGCTCTTGACTGCATCTGCACTTAACTGGAAATGTTTTTGTTGGCAAGGTTTTAGTGAAAATGCATGTATTTGTGAAGTACCGAGCATACAACTAGATAAACGAGACTTGGATTATACTGCACAAGTCGTGAGGGAGTTTGTAAACAGATGTTTTAATATGGTGTTGCTGTTGTTAAACCAAATCCCCATTAAGTTCAACTGATCAAGTATTTCTATGTTCACCATGGAGACATGCGAGAAGAAAATAATCATCATGAATTCAAGGCATCACAGGGTGAGTATTGATTAAGTGAGTAAGTGCTCCTTTAAGGTTGCCAATGTCTACCATATCATGGTGGCATTGAGACTGGAAAGAGACTCACCCCAAGAGAAAGCCAGAGATGTTTCCACTGTATGAAATATGTATTTGATCAGACTATAGAACTGAGTTTATCTCTATCTGGTAGATGTGTGTGGGGGGGGGGATTTCTGATGCTTGATTGTTCTCTCAGAGGGATGCAATATCTTGAAACGTTCATTTGTTGAGGAACTGCAGTGTATTACACATAATGGCCTGTTCACATATTATTTTGCTTATAGTATATCCCTTTAAAGAGCATAGATTATGTAACTGTGGAAGGGTACCTTCAAGGACCTGGAGAACAAGGTTAAGAATAGTCTACTATATGAATAATAATATTTGTTTATTTGACACTTCACTTCTGGTGTCAGACCTTTTCAGTTGTGATCTAGAATGTTTCAGTTGTGGTCTAGTATTTTTATTGGGATTTAGCATGTTTCAGTTGTGATCTAGCATGTTTCAGTTGTGATCTAGCATGTTTTATTTGTGGTCTAGCATGTTTTAGTTGTGGTCGAGCATGTTTTAGTTGTGATCTAGCATGTTTAGTTGTGATCTAGCATGTTTTAGTTGTGATCTAGCATGTTTTAGTTGTGATCTAGCATGTTTAAGTTGTGATCTAGCATGTTTAGTTGTGATCTAGCATGTTTCAGTTGTGATCTAGCATGTTTTAGTTGTGATCTAGCATGTTTTAGTTGTGATCTAGCATATTTTAGTTGTGATCTAGCATGTTTTAGTTGTGGTATAGCATGTTTTAGTTGTGATCTAGCATGTTTTAGTTGTGATCTGTTTTAGTTGTGATCTAGCATGTTTTAGTTGTGGTATAGCATATTTCAGTTGTGATCTAGCATGTTTTAGTTGTGATCTAGCATGTTTCAGTTGTCGTCTAGCATGTTTTAGTTGTGATCTAGCATGTTTTAGTTGTGATCTAGCATGTTTCAGTTGTGATCTAGCATGTTTTAGTTGTGATCTAGCATGTTTTAGTTGTGATCTAGCATGTTTTAGTTGTGATATAGCATGTTTTCAGTTGTGATCTAGCATGTTTTAATTGTGATCTAGCATGTTTCAGTTGTCGTCTAGCATGTTTTAGTTGTGGTCTAGCATGTTTTAGTTGTGATATAGCATGTTTTAGTTGTCGTCTAGCATGTTTTAGTTGTGATCTAGCATGTTTTAGTTGTGATCTAGCATGTTTCAGTTGTCGTCTAGCATGTTTTAGTTGTGGTCTAGCATGTTTTAGTTGTGATATAGCATGTTTCAGTTGTCATCTAGCATGTTTTAGTTGTGATCTAGCATGTTTCAGTTGTAATCTAGCATGTTTTAGTTGTGGTCTAGCATGTTTTAGTTGTGATATAGCATGTTTCAGTTGTGATCTAGCATGTTTGAGTTGTGATCTAGCATGTTTTAGTTGTGATCTAGCATGTTTTAGTTGTGATCTAGCATGTTTTAGTTGTGATCTAGCATGTTTCAGTTGTGATCTAGCATGTTTCAGTTGTGATCTAGCATGTTTTAGTTGTGATCTAGCATGTTTTAGTTGTGATCTAGCATGTTTGAGTTGTGATCTAGCATGTTTTAGTTGTGGTCTAGCATGTTTCAGTTGTGATCTAGCATGTTTTAGTTGTGGTATAGCATGTTTTAGTTGTGATCTAGCATGTTTCAGTTGTGATCTAGCATGTTTCAGTTGTGATCTAGCATGTTTCAGTTGTGATCTAGCATGTTTTAGTTGTGATCTAGCATGTTTTAGTTGTGGTCTAGCATGTTTTAGTTGTGGTATAGCATGTTTTAGTTGTGATCTGTTTTAGTTGTGGTCTAGCATGTTTTAGTTGTGATCTGTTTTAGTTGTGATCTAGCATGTTTTAGTTGTGATCTAGCATGTTTTAGTTGTGATCTAGCATGTTTCAGTTGTGATCTAGCATGTTTCAGTTGTGGTCTAGCATGTTTTAGTTGTGATCTAGCATGTTTTAGTTGTGATCTAGCATGTTTTAGTTGTGATCTAGCATGTTTCAGTTGTGGTCTAGCATGTTTCAGTTGTGATCTAGCATGTTTTAGTTGTGATCTAGCATGTTTCAGTTGTGGTCTAGCATGTTTTAGTTGTGGTCTGGCATGCATCAACAATACTACTTTTTATTTTATTTTATTTTGGTGTTGTTGTTGTTTTTGTGGATGTATGTATGTTGATTACAAATATATATATATACAAAAACAATAAAAACAGATACAGATGCTGGCATACAAGGACGCCTCTTATTAACGTGATAAGCGGCAGCTGTGTTCAGGGTCGGATAGGCCATCTGGAAATTCTGGCAAATGCCAGATGTGCCAACCCACTTAGCAAGCAAGCAGCAAGGCTGGGGAGGTTGTAAAGAAGAAAAATGAATAATAAAAATAATCAGGGTTGGAACTGGGAAGAAAATTCATCCCTGGCATTTTTTGCCTGAAGCGACTCACTTTATGAGATTGTCAGTCAGCACAGATCCATGAAATACAACCTTTCTCTTGTCTGTTTCTCATCACAGTTACACTTTCAGTTCATAAATGGGTAACACTTTATAATAATCATCAGTTATAAGTCATGTATAAGCTATTGGTTAATGATGAACTAATAAAAGAAAGGTATATACATTTGTAAATAAATACATTTAGTAAATACAAATAAAAAATAGACAAGTGAAAGATTACCGAAATCAGTTTTGGGTACGTGAGATTCAATGTGTTATTTTCGTTACAGACCTCTCTGACTATCGGGGGAATTCTCTGTAAAGCTTCTCAGTACGGGGCCCTTTGGGAGAACAACCGATGTACAAGCAGACTCCCACAATGCTCTTCTCTCCCATCCTGTTAATAATTCCATTTGAGCTCAAAGCCATTAGAACTGGGGGTCGGCAACCTTTTTGATATGAAGTGCCATTTCACTTGTTCATCAGTAAGCCGTATCGACATTAAGGTTCACATTACGTGTAATTATGACACCACATCAACATTTTAATCTCCCAATGGATCTGTCATTTTATGCCACCCATATAGGCATAGTGCAAAGCAACAGTTTTAATAAAAAAAAAATTCTCCTGTTAATAGGACATTGTAATTATATATACAGCTAGTTCCACCGGGCAAACAGACTACTTACGGATAGACTCTGAATTATCACATGCACATACACAGAAAAGCACCTTAAGTAACTTACACACCACATAGCACACATATTACACGCACACACTACTGCTAACATATACCTTGTATTGTATAGTTTATAGAAATTCGTATAGTCGATAGAAATGATACGTTTTGTATTATGTCCAGTTTATAGTTTTAGTTTATAGTCTATAGTTATCTATAGCTTATTCAGTTTATAGTTTATATTTATAGTTTACAGTTATAGTTTGGCGCCTGTTATAAGGAAGCTTCTAATCTATATCTAATTATAATCTAATAAATAGAGAGAGATGGTTGCATCACACGGGGGAGGCGTAATGGTGTGGGTTGACATGGAACAACACTTTGCTCACCCGGTATCACTATCCTCATTAGTGTGTGCTCCACTGCCACTCAGTAAAAAGCGCCTCACAAATAACCCCATGGTGATTGGCTCACTCCGTATATGGGCACAGTTTAGGACTCACTTCAAATATAAACAAGCCTCACCCTGTCTCCCAATTGTATCTAATGCACTTTTTACGCCCTCACTCATGGATGCAGCATTCAAAACATGGGCCAGAAAGGGGCTAAAGAAGGTGAAGGACCTGTTTAAAGAAGGGCTGTTTATCTCCTTTGAACAGTTGGTAGGCGAGTATGACATTCCCCCCTCACACTCATCATCTGTCTGCATCAGACATGGATTACTCCAATTCAAGGTATTTCATAGACTACACCTTTCTAAGAGCAGACTTGCTGAGATCTACCCGGATGTCGATCCGACCTGCCCCAGGTGCCATCAGGCTCCAGCCACTCTGCCATATGTTCTGGTCATGCCCATCATTCTGGCCTTCTGTTTTTGAGACCTTTTCCTTCATCTGTGACAAGGAGATCAGCCCTAACCACTTGGTTGCAGTCTTTGGAGTGCTCCCTGGCTAAATTAGGGTAGCTGTCGCTCAATCAAGCGCCTCTTTTTCCTGAGCAAGTTGGCCAAACTCCACCTACCCCCTCCCATGCTAGTGAACTTTTATCGCTGTACGATTGAGAGCATCCTCACCACCTGCATCTCAGTCTGGTGTGGCAACTGCACCGTTAAGGACCGGAAATCACTGCAGAGGGTAATGAAAATAGCCCAACGCATCACAAATCCCCCCCCCCCATCTCATCAATCTATGAGAAGCGGTGCTCACGGAGAGCACGGGATCATCATCAAAGACGCTTCTCACCCCAACCATGGCACTCGCTCCGGGGCACGCCGCTACCGCTGCCTCCCGGGCAGAACCAACAGGACCACGAACAGTTTCTTCCCCTCAGCTGTCAGACTTCTGAATCACTTAGCCCACTGCACCTCACTGTATACCTGTGTATATAGCCATAGCTTATGTAGACTTGATTTTAATTATAATTTTTTATTCTCACCATTGCACATTGTGCTAACCATTGCACTTTACTGTACAGTTTTATTTATATGTGTCTTATATTGCAACTCTGTTGATTGTCACATCCTGGTTGGACGTACACAATCTCGTTGCACTGTCTTGTACTGTGTAATGACAATAAAGTGAATCTAATCTAATCTAAATCTGTCACTCAATCAGATGCTGTGGCCTTGTCCTCTTTGTTGGCTAGACGCCTTATTTTGCTTAACTGGAAGTCAGCCATTCCTCCATCACATCGACACTGTGACTGGGTCGAAGATGTGATGGCACACCTAAAACTTGAGAGACTTAAATACTCCACCAGGGGCTCTACCCAGACATTTTTTCAAAGTTTGGCAGCCATTTTTAGATTAGTTTAATCTAAAATCCCCGGCTGAGGATGTTTAGGCATAGGACGGTGATTTATTAGATAGGCAATATCTGTATGGCAAGTGACAACCTGTATAAGAACGAGGCAATTTTCTTTTATTATTATTATCTTTCTTTTTCTCTTTTTGTCTACTGTATTTTTCATTTATTTTAGGTATTGTGTGGTTATATGTAGTCATGTATTGTATGTATGTTTGTATGTATATAATGTTGTTGTTGAACCTTAAAAAAACAACAAAAAACCATTTCAATATAAATAGAGAGAGAGAGAGAACTATTGACAGGCCTTTTGGGAGAAATAAATAAATGCATTTTCTTTTTATTGAAATGGGATGGCAGAAAAGTACTAGGACAATTTCAGTATGTTTCCATGATTGTATTAAAACACACACAACAAAAACACAATTATTAAAACTAGTGCTGTCAATAGTTTAATTTTTTTTTACTAATTAATCTCACAATTTTCTGTAATTAATCTAGATTAATCTATATGAAAAATCGCATTTTTCTACTTAAGACCGAAACTTGTAACAGACATTTACTTGAGTAAAATCATGGAATTAATATAGAATCAACACAAATAAAGTATATTTAGATTCAAAGACTTTCTTTGATCTTTGAATAGTTTCTCTCCTGTGAAATACAAAACCATATTACACACTGATCCATATTTAATATATGACGCCTCTCTCTCTCTCTCTCTCTCTCTCTCTCTCTCTCTCTCTCTCTCTCTCTCTCTCTCTCTCTCTCTCTCTCTCTCTCTCTCTCTCTCACCTCTCAACCCTGCTCCTCTCTCTCAAAGACGGATGTGCTTTCACTCTCAACAAACAACAAAACCATCAACATTGACTCAGCTTTAATGACCTCTTTCTTATATCTGCGGCGCTAACAGAAATAAAAACAACCCAGGCCTATGTTAATGTACAGATTGGTTTAGAGGATGATAATGTCTTGTATGAATTACCAGTAATATAAATCATATTAACAACAAAAATGTGTTCCATCTTCATGTCAGAAAACACACACACAGAACAGGGGGAGAGGGAGTGAGAACACACACACACACACACACACACACACACACACACACACACACACACACACACACACACACACAGAGAACAGGGGGGGGGGGGTGAGAACACATGATTTCCCATACATTTGCAACCTCCAGAAAATGGTCAGCGCATGCCTCAGCATAGTGTCGCTCCTCTGTTTTACTCACAGTTCTGTTTCATTAGGGGCTCTGCTTGGCATCACTACTGCACTATCTCGCGTACGTGCATGCGTACTGAATAAACCACAAATGTACCTCTAATACCAGTATTAGTCTGACCACACCCCTCATCAGCTTACCTTCATAAGCAGGTGTGTGGTCACCTGCTCTCCTCCTTCTCGCTTTCACCACAAGGAAGAAGTGCCTCGGTAGATCCCCACACTTGACACCATGATGGAAGAAAGGTTTAGGAGCAGCTTTGGGAAACAAGGATACGTTGACATCATATCTTTATTTTCTCTCTCACTATTTTCGAGAAAATACGGCGATATTGTCTTCGTACTGGAGTGTCTGGAAGATGATGATCATTCTAAAAACCCTCCACCGGTTTTCGTATTGGGAGCACGCCGCTGCATGCTTCTCAACTGCAGTTCCTTGCTGTGTTTGTTGGGGTGAAACCTGTCAGGCCACAGCTGAACTGTCGGACATGCCGCTGTTGTGAGAAGCGGTGCGTTCCAGGTTGGGTGAGTAGTGTTTGCTGGCGGGCTCCACTTGTCTGTTAGTGCTATGGGGGCTACTTGACAAAGTTTATGGAAACCGGCCCCAGACTAGGGTCCTTTGTTCAGCCACCTAGGCGACAGAAGGCCTTGGTCTGGAGACCATTATAGTTTTAACTAGTGGGCCGCGACCATTGACACTGGTGATCCCTGTGTGTTCTGGACGAGTGGATTCTCTCTGTCACCGTGTTAAGGCCCCATCTTTCATATCCAAATGAGAGTATTCCTTCACGAGGGGATATGTGCATGTAATGTGCGATAGCGGCAGATTCATGTTCAAAGTCAGCTACACAGGCCAGTTGGTACTGTGCTGATTCCGTCGGATGTGGTAATGTCACCGTTGTGAAGCGGTGTTGACATCTTGTTTTCTCTTTTATCTTAAAAAGTGAGGAGAGGTTCAGAACGGCGGCCTGTCTGGGTGAGTGTTATGTCATTGTTTACATGTTCATAGCTTACGGTTAGCCGGTCAGCTGTTAACTGCTGCGTTAGCCTGCTGGATCGCTGCATGGCCTGCTTAAGGCCTACTATTAGCCAGTCAGCTGTTAGCTGCGGGGCTAGCATGTCGTGGTCGCTAGGTAACGTTAGCTTGCTGCTATGGCCATGGCCTGGCGCGGGGTAGCTTAGCTTCTCGCGCGCCGCCGTGAGCTCGCTTCTGATCGCGTGCGTCGTTAGATCGGCGTCTCGCGAGCAGAAGCAATAGCACCCGAACGGTTGGAGCAGCCGTTAGCTTGATGCTATTCTGTTGAACGTGCTTTGATTTTAACATGTTTTACACTCTTGACCGCGACGTCATCCTTGACAGGGGATGTTCGTCGACCCTGCCCTGAGCCTGGACGGGGATTGCGTCAACAAAGAGGACTGTAGCGACTGGTTGGAGCGGCGACGCTGCCCGGATCGAACAACACAGGACGGCTGTGTTCTACGGTGTCTTGTGACTGCACTTCGCTGATCTGCGTTCCGGGTAGGAACGGGGTTGACCAGACCTCATAACACGTCTTCTGGTTTTACTTTGCTAAATGTATTGTGAATAACGGTGTTTTTCCCAAAACGTGTGTTGCTACAATGCATTTAGGATACGTTGCGGGTTATGTGTGAGCTGTTTTTGTCACTGGCAGTTAGCTTCTCCGTGCAAACGGGATGTAATGATCTGGTTGTTGTGTGAGTAACACGGCCGTGTACTCACAACTAAGGTAACTAACCTATGAAGCTATGCTTGGTGACAAGTGAGTAAAAGAATGTTCTTTCTCAGACTGTAATGACAATGAACAGTGTGTTCACACATTAACAGGTTTTCCTGTTTTAACTGGCCGTATTGAGGGTAAAATAGGAGGATTGTGTTTTCCCCCCCGGTTCCCTGGGGACTTTATCACCTCCTATCAGACATGTTGTGCATTAATTGTGTCTTTTGTGTGGTAGGGATACGATGTAACTCTTAGCTTGATTGCTGAGGTTGTGCTAAATCTGCTGGAGAAACTTATTTCCTAAAGGGAAATTGGTTTGGTTGCTGTCATGTGTGCTTAGCAAGGCCTGTGGTCGATACTAATCAAGAATGATGTATTCTCTCATTGTGAAAAAAACGGCGTTCCTCTGTTGAGTGTTTTTGCCATTTTTTGTAGGTGATGATGGGTTGTGTGTGTCATGTGACCTACAACTGGGTTGTACTGGCCACAGAAGCACATGTGTATGTTGGACCGGGGTTCTTAGAGCCCTCTCTATTCTGTGTTTTTCCTTAGTAAAAATCAGATAGCAGGTTAGCTCATGCGCTGTGTGGAGCTGTGAAACGCTTCATAGAGCTGACTATGACTGTGTCATATTCTCTTTTTGTCGTTACGTCGTATCATGGGTGTGGGGTCGTAAAGGGGTGAACTGGTAACCTTTCCTCTCCCCATTGTTCTGTCGGTCAGGGGTACACCCCCTGTCCTTCAAGGTTCCCGTCACGTGGCGGTTCGGCACGTTACGGGGGGGGGGGGGGGGAGGGAGTTCCTGGTCCCACGGCCTGGTATATTGGGCGTGTGCACCGCAGGAATTCCCCCGCCATAGAGTACGTCACCGGGCGCGTCTCTGTTGGTAGGACTTCCGTGTGCTGTTCAGGTCCATGTGATGGATCTGTTTTCAGGGGGGGTGGTCAGGGCTCCTCCTCACCAAGCGCCTATTCAGGCCTTCTGTGAGTTCGGACTCCTTCTTCCATGTGAGGAAGCCTCCATCAGAGTACAGAGCCTTCCTCCTCAGATTGTCAAAGTGAGTGGACCCTCTAGAAGGGTCCTTTTCTATTGTATGTATATTCGATTCAATTCGTTTATTGAGTGTGTATGGGTTCAGTGCCTCTTCCCCGGAGGCCCTAAAACCAGTTTTTTACATGGCTCAAGGTGCAATATATTCTTTTCAATCTGTACAGCTCGCGTGGGAAGTCTCTCTGGGGATCCCCGTCTCTTTCCTATGGGAGGGTGGTGGGATGTAAAAATGTGAAAAATTTTTACCCCGGCTGTGTAGACTGGGATACATACTGTTGATGCTTCCTTCTTTCTATTCCAGAAGTGTTGGAGTTAGGGAGTGTCACACCCCTCTTGTCGTTCCCCTGGGCGCCTTGGGGATTCAATGACAGGTCTAAATAGCCTGTTCATTGATGGGGGTGTGTCCCGACGCACGTATAGTGCTAGCTCGCTGTAAACAGGCGATTGACTGGCACGCCTTGGTTGCTTGTGGTTGAAACAGCGTTTTTATAAAGCAACTGAGATGGGGGTTTTTCCTCTTCCGACGACCACATCCCATGACCTGGGTGGGTTGTCGACGGATTCTCGTTCATGTCTGGGGGATGATGACGGGATGGATCTGAACATATGTAGTGGGGTCTCACGCCCTTGGGGTGGGCCACCAGGCGCGGTTCGTCCGAACGTCTGGGTGGCGCCTTCTTTTCATGTTAAGATCAACACGCATATCTGCCCTTCTCCTGGAGTAGGCATGTCGGCGTGGTTAGGGCACGGGACTGGTTCTGGTCACGCTGGTCCAGATCAGTTGAACCCGTTGTCCGCCGGGGATGCAGATCTGCTGTTCTGGTACCCTGAGGGACTTGGGCTTTTTTCAGGGGGAAAAATGCCAGGTCGGTCTGGGTGTCACAGGGTTAAGCGCTATGGAGACCCTGGTTGGGTATGTTTTTACTCAGCACTGTCGTCATGGCTTACAGCCATGCCATTCTGTACGCGCTCGATCTCGTCGGATCTCGGCCGCTACACAGGTTGGTCCTGGTTAGTACTTGGTTGGGAGACCGCCGGGGAATACCAGGTACGGTGTGCTTAGGGGCTGGTTCTCCATTATTTTTCGCTCCTCTCTCACGCATGGCGAAGAGGGGCCTGTGGGGGTGGTTTTTTGACCTCCTCTGGTGACCCTGTGCTTCCCGTACCGCCAGGCCCGGTCCGAAGTGATGTTTGCGACCCGTAGGCCTGGGTTAACCCTTTTTGGAAACTGAAACACTTGTACTGCGGTATAGCCGGTGTATACCCGCAGGTGTGTTTTGGAGTTTTTTCTTGAGGGGTTATAGGAACAACCACCGCATTGGGTAACACCGAGGTGGTTGATTCCCTGGTGTGTTGGAGCAGTGTCAACTCCCGGGTTCACCGTTTGAGGGTGCCCCTGCACGTTCATGACGTCTGCCAATCGTGTCAGCCTTCTCTGCCTCGACCCCTCTGGGTGGGGGTTTTTAAATGGAGGCTTGGTCATGCAACACCGCCAGCTTACGCTCCTTCCGCCGGGGCGGCTGTGTTCAGCTGTCCCCTCTGGCGCCTGTCTCGTCCGCAGTCTCCAGGCTAGGGTTAACAGCCTGTTGCCTGGTTTTTCCCCGGTGCGCTGCCTGCTTCCGTTGGTTAACCTTTTTTGTGTGCTTACGGCCATGCTGACTGTCTGTTCTGCAGGGTTAGTGTGCCAGGCGGTGTACTGTTGGGGGGACGGGGCCCGCTCGGTTTACGGCCATACCGACCTGAACACGCCCGATCTCGTCCGATCTCGGAAGCTAAGCAGGTTCTGGCCTGGTTAGTACTTGGGATACCGCCTGGGATTACCAGGTGCAGTAACTGGGGGGCCTTTGTCCGAATACGCTGGCGATGTGGGGGGCGGGGCACTACGTGCCCACCTGGTGGGGTCTTGATGCTGGCATCATGGACTTCTCCGGGCCCCCATTCCAGGGAGTCCAGTCCTTTTGGTGGGTCTGGGTCTTCCTTCGCGCTCCGCTGCTACGGCCTTGCCACGGGGTTGGGTTTGCCCTTGACCCCGTGATTCTGGGGGCAGTAACGAGGTTGTTCCTCCGTTCGTTCCCGGGTGGCATGCGGGTTGTGCGTGTGTGTAGTCGTGGGGTCAAGCCACGGTCTGCTCACCCTGTGCGTTAAGTTGCTTGAGTGCCTCTTCGCACGGTCGGGTCCGTCGCCTTCCCGTGAAGCCTCTAATAGGGGGGATACCCTCCATTAGGGGGGGTCGGGGGGGCTCGGCCCTCCCTGTTCTGATGGTTTTGGGGGGCTGTCAGCGGGGTGTATTTGTCAGCCAGCGGCTCCGCTTGGCCTCCCTTTGTGCAGTAGTGATGCCAAGCAGAGCCCCTAATGAAACAGAACGTTAGGTTATGACTATAACCAAGTTCTGTTAATTAGGGGTGACGCTTGGCATCAGACGGCCGCTGCAGCCCTTGACCTCACCTTGTGGTGAAAGCTTGGGAAGGAGGAGAGCAGGTGACCACACACCTGCTTATGAAGGTAAGCTGATGAGGGGTGTGGTCAGACTAATACTGGTATTAGAGGTACATTTGTGGTTTATTCAGTACGCGTGCACGTACGCGAGATAGTGCAGTAGTGATGCCAAGCGTCACCCCTAATTAACAGAACTTGGTTATAGTCATAACCTAACGTTAACGCAAATTATCCGCCCACGAGCACCACACTCCAGCAGCGTAGATTGGCGAGGCCCCGTGGAGGTGTTTTGCTTTGAGATGATACGCCAAATACTTACTACTTCTATTTGCTATTTAATATTTAAAAATAGTTTTACTAGTATCCTTATGCTGGCCCGCCTGGCATTTTCAATTGGCCCGCTGCCTCACTGAGGAGCAATTCAACTGGCCTGTGATGGAAATCAAGTGCACCTCGCGCAAATGTCCCAACCGGCAAACGCAGAGCATTATCTGCACCGGCATCGTGTTTCTGTAGTTGAATACGGCTTTAAGTGCACAAATTACTTTACATTTCTCCAACGAGGCGCCTGGCAACTTTTTAAAGTGAAACTTTCCGCCTAAAAGTCCGCCTTTGTCCATCTTCACGCGTGACTGTCCTCTAACCAGGCGACTCGCTTTATCTAGTTTGGCTGCACACATTATGGGTCAGCCGCGACAGGAAGTAAACAAAACTGCGTTAACGGCGTTACATTTTTTGTAGCGCGTTATATAATTTTAATTAATCTCCAAAGTTAAAGCGTTAATTTTGACAGCACTAATTAAAACACAATACTGTGCAATAGTTGTTTTTCTATTTGCCGCATTGACCTCCATTATTTTCTAAAATTAATGGCAAAACCTTTACCAAACCACTTGTAAGGTTGTTGCATTTTGCAGTTTAATTAACCAGAAAAACTCTATGGCATATACCAACGCATCCTTGGTCCGTGGTTTGGCTTCTCTGCGAATGTAGTCTTTCAGCATGTGCCAATTTTAATTTTTTATTTTTTTATTATCTTTCCCTCCCTCTTTTTTCCGTTTTTTTCCCATCCCAATGTTAGTGGAATGAGGAGGAAGATTGTTGTCTTGCTGTGTGCTATAACCCCTGATCGTATGAAAACCTGCATGTGTCGACCCCTGCTTGTCTGACGTATCTTCTCCCGGATCATCCCCCGCCCGTACGCGTCTATATTAAAGCCAGCCCAAGAGTGCTTCCGCATTCGCCTGATTGGGCCCGGTAACGCAATGCAATGCGCATTTTCTTTTTTGCCACTCACTCGCTCACTCATAACGCCATAACGTTATTTCGCAAGCCCAGCTGTCAGAAACTGTACATTGTAACGTTAACACAGCCCAGCTGTCAACTGTACATTGTAAAGTTATGTTATTTCTGGCATTTTATTCATAACGTTATTTTGCGCGACTGTACATTGTAACGTTAACACAGCCCAGCTGTCAACTGTACTTTGTAACGTTATGTTATTTCGGGTATTCATAACGTTATTTTGCGCGACTGTACATTGTAACGTTAACACAGCCCAGCTGTCAACTGTACTTTGTAACGTTATGTTATTTCGGGCGTTTTATTCATAACAAACATTGACGCAATTCTGCCAACACATATGTAATGGTTTTGCTATTTTGGGCATTCATAACGTTATTTCGCGCGACTGTACATTGTAACATTAACACAGCCCAGCTGTCAACTGTACTTTGTAACGTTATGTTATTTCTGGGCTGTGTTAACGTTACAATGTACAGTCACGCGAAATAACGTTATGAATGCCAGAAATAACATAACATTACAAAGTACAGTTGACAGCTTTTTAAATAAATGCCCAGTGCTTTGTCACCACCTTTCAATCTGTTCTGTTATTCTATGCATAGCAAAACCATTACATATGTGTTGGCGGAATCGCGTCAATGTTTCTTATGAATAAAACGCCCGAAATAACATAACGTTACAAAGTACAGTTGACAGCTGGGCTGTGTTAACGTTACAATGTACAGTCGCGCGAAATAACGTTATGAATACCCGAAATAACATAACGTTACAAAGTACAGTTGACAGCTGGGCTGTGTTAACGTTACAATGTACAGTCGCGCGAAATAACGTTATGAATAAAATGCCCGAAATAACATAACGTTACAATGTACAGTTGACAGCTGGGCTGTGTTAACGTTACAATGTACAGTTTCTGACAGCTGGGCTCGCGAAATAACGGTATGGCGTTATGAGTGAATCTGGTCCTCGTTTGGATAATATGTATTCCATTTCCGCGAGTGAGTGGCAAAAAAGAAAATGCGCATTGCATTGCGTTACCGGGGCCAATCAGGCGAATGCGGATGCACTCTTGGGCTGGCTTTAATATAGACGCCGCCCGTACAAGAACCTCTCTCTGTGTTCCGAACCCCGCTAACGGACCAAGGGGGAGAGAGAGAGAGAGAGAGAGAGAGAGAGAGAGAGAGAGAGAGAGAGAGAGAGAGAGAGAGAGAGAGAGAGAGAGAGAGCTGGCTGTGAGCTCATTTTACACTACAAAGCAACTTTTCTACAAATACAAGGGAGAGTGGGATTCCACTTCAGTAGTGCATTGTGCACACGTTTCACCTCGCTTGACAAAACGACACCTGGCGAAGACCGAGGGAATGTTGAAACGTGGTGTCTGCACTCTTAAATGTCTGGGAGCAGCGGGCTGCAGATCTACGTTCGTTTTTCACAAGAACACCTTCGTCAGCACCGTAGCTCTCGAGGTAACGTGATTAGTTTTAGTGGCACCTGAGGATAAGTTCAGAATGCAAAGATCAGGCCTGAGTGGATGCCATGCCGTTAAATGGCATCTAATGTGTTATTTCGCTTGCACTCTCTGTGTCTCTCTCTCTCTTTATTGCTGGTGGATGAAGAATGCAATTAAATATCCCAGTGGCCTCTGAATCTGGCTTACTACATGAGAGAGACACACAGGAATACATGAACACACACATCTCTCTCTCTCTCTCTCTCTCTCTCTCTCTCTCTCTCTCTCTCTCTCTCTCTCGCTCTCTCTCTCTCTCTCTCTCTCTCTCTCTCTCTCTCTCTCTCTCTCTCTCTCTCTCTCTCTCTCTCTCTCTCTCTCACTCTCTCAAATACACACACACAAAGTTCTAAGTTCAAGTTCTCTGTTGGTGAATCAAGTTCAAGTTTTTTTTATTTGTCACGTACATGTACATTAAAAGTGAAATGCTTGGTTCTGTATGTGCCCCCTGATAATGTGCTTCATACAGTAAAAAAAAGGAAAAGGAATAGAAAAACACTATACAAAATATACAATATGCTAACTAAAGTACAACCTAAAGTACAGAATGAAGTACAAAATGCAAACAATGAGGTACAAAAACTTTTTTTGGTCTCAACCTTTTTGGGAATGTTGGTCTCATCAGTGCTGTGTCCGCTGCAGCAACATGCAAATCATGTCTGTTAGTTTACATAACACCTACTGTACAGTATTTCACTAGCCCGCACCTACTGTACAGTATTTCACTAGCCTGCACCAATGACAACACAGGACAAGAATGAGGTACAAGGCATTTATCGGCAACATGAGAATGAAACATGGATGCAGAGGGATTGATATATACAGGCCTTACTGGCGGTTTGGCGTGAATGCACGGGGTGCACGCTTGGCTGGGTGGGAGGGGTAGGGAGTGGGTAGGGAGTGGCCAGCAGGGGGCAGGGACAGTAACAGAAGCCATGCAGAAGTCTCTGATGGACACCAGAGTGGCCAGCAGGGGGCAGGGATGCGTCTATACTTCCCACAAGCAAGTTGTCCTTCCGCGTTCCCGTTTTGCGCTCTGATTGGCCACGCACGTTTCTGGTCATGTGACATGTGCGCCCAATCGCATGACGAGCAGTGTCTTAGCCCATTTCCGCGTTGAACAGCCTGCAAACGACCTAACGCCTAGTTTATCACTGGTTAAGCTTAGGCGACTCTTTCGCAGTTGGTTAAGGTTTAAACTATTATTAGTTTAAACGGTGAGTTATACTGTATCTGGCATCACCTCACTATTCACAAAAACATTCTGGTCTCACTCTCAATATTAAAATGCAGGAGGAAACAATGCAAGACATTAAATTAAATAAAATAAAATTATATTATATTTAATTTAATAAACATTTTATAAATTCTTTGGAGGGGAACAACAACCAAAACACCACCCTCTCTATTTACCCGCCTGCCGATATAGCCTTGTGCAGAACACACAGGAACAGACACACACACAAGAGAGATGACAAAGGAGCAGCAGTTGAATAGAAGGGAGGGTAGAATAGATGAATCAATATCTATCTAGAAATAGATATAGATTGAAAGAGACACACGCGCTCCCTTTTGTATGCGTTCCATGAGTTCCCTCCTTTTGGTCTGACCTTGGGCACCGTGACACATGAACAAAAGATTATGTGATTCAATTGGGTCCCCTGTGGGCAAGTAGGTGGGTGAGAGGGGCAGGGTATATATTTATATATATCAACTAAAATGGTTTGAAGGAAGATGTTCATGACGGATCCTTGGCCACAGAGGATTTCAGACGGAGGTGTCACAGCAAGGACGAGTCAACAACATTGCAACAGAAGTGAAAAGGAGGCGATGGAGGCCGTTGGGCCACGTGTCTCGACAAGGACAGACACGGACAACAAAGCAGGCTCTTACCTGGAGTCAAGGCTGGCCGATTGGTACACGGAGGCCAACAACTGAGGCAACGGCTGAGGCCTTGCTGCGATTGTGAAGGCCATGACTGATGATGGCCATATGCCCCGACTCCTAGCACTAATGAACCCCTGGGCACCCAACACACGGGATAGAATAGAATAGAAGTACTGTCCCGAGGGATGGCTTGTTAAAGGTCTCATATTTTGCTATATTTTTCACTATTTGGGCAATTTTACACAATTCCTGTGAGTCTATGGAACACATCTGTAAGGTTTTTTTTCAATAAAATTAATTGTTATGTATTTTTAATCAAGTACTTTGGTGGACCACTTTCTGCCCTTCCAGACTCCAAGCTGTTTTTGGCTGGGCTCCGCCCATTCTCGCAATGCGCTTTGATTGACAGTCACCCACCTGCACTAGCAGATACAAGAGAGAGAGAGCAAGAGCGAGGGAGAGAGAGAGAGAGAGCAAGAGAGAGAGCAAGAGAGAGAGGAGAGAGAGAGAGAGAGAGAGAGAGAGAGAGAGAGAGAGAGAGAGAGAGAGAGAGAGAGAGATCCCCTTCCGAGTCAACAATCCCTCCCACCCATTCTAACCCGCGAAGCTGCTGTCTTCTCTGTGTAGAAACCGTGTGGGGGGAAAGCTGGGATTTATATAAGCACTCTGGAGCTATGCTGTTGAACACTTTTGAGGAAGTGCTGAAAAGCTGAAGGTAGGGTGACCAAATCCATATGATCCAAATGCAGGACAGCGTGTCGATTTTGCGGGACATTTGTTGAAATTGCGGGACAGTAATGAATATATGTATACAATAATCATGTTTACATAATGTATTCATTTTGATCAAAATATAAGCATTTAATGTATTAAAAACACAATAGTGTTGTGTATTAATTGCTTATTATACTCATAATCACTGTATAGAAGAATACCACAATCCAACAAATGTCTAGCCCTCTATTCAGCCTTGCTAAGCTCCAGGCCATCAGGGAAAACCCCTCCCACCCACTATACACAGACTTGGCTGACAGGAGGAGCATGTTCAGTGCTAGGCTCACACTACTCAAATGCAGCACTGAACGGCACAGGAAGTCCTTCATTCCAACAGCCATCAGACTATACAATGCATCACTGTGCCTCACTGCATCACTGAGCACAGAGCGGCAGCTAAATAGTGGCAGGAGACTAGCGGCCTCCAGGCTCCACGACAGGGGGCAGCGACGGCTGCCAGACATTGACCTAGGACTAATAGGAACCCAAGGAGGACAATAACACTACCTGATGCATACTGCACCTTATGTGACACTGGTGACACTGTGAATACTGTGAATATATATTTCAGTTAGTTAGTTAGATAGTTAATTATATTGACCAATTTGTTTACACTGCTTGTGTTGTTTTTACTACCTGTACCCCCCCCCCCTTCCCCCATGCTCAGTATATTTTTACTGTATTTATTTACTGTATATTTTATTCCATTTTTATTCTATTTTACTCTACTCTTATCCTAGGCAACTTGATTTGATTTGTGTTATTATTCTAATTTGTGACCTGTCCTGTCTAAATGTTTAAATGTTGAGCGATTTGCAGTGTCAAATTTCCCACGGGATAATACAAGTATTTCTATTCTATTCTATTCTATTCTATTCTATACAGTACAATCACGTGTAATCGCACATTTGAGCGACTCTACATATTCCTGTGGATGATATGGTATTAATGTATTGTCACATCGCTTGCTCTTCTGCAACATGTGGCTCTGCTCTCGTCGCCCCGGGCAACAGGTTCACAGACACTCCAGGGACCGCAGACGCACACAATTGTAAGAGATTGGGAGTTCAGATGACTTTTTTTTTCAGATCACCTTTTCATATACTGTATATATATTGATAATTGAAAGTTGGAAAGTCTAAGCTCTAACCCCCAGCATTTATTCTATTCAGAAAACCATCCTGGTGAATCTTTTCAGCAACATTTACCCCTCCCTCATCGACCTTGAAGTTTCACCCTGAGGATCCCAGAGAGACGCTTTTTATCTGGGAATAAATAGAGGTTAGACGGATTAAAATGAGATTTTTTTTATGAATAAAAACGAAAATCCTTGAAAACAGGTGCCATTTATTCCCAAAATTGTATCTTATAACACACAACAACATACAGTGTTTTTATTCAGATTCAGATTCAGATACTGTTGAACCTCTTAAGCCCTAGCCATATTTTCAGAAAATTCACCTAAAAGTACATAACGAAGTAAATGGAAGATTGCTCCACTTCTACAAGGTCATTTGCATGTTCTTGGTATCTAGGGACATCTATGGACCTCATGGAATGTATTCCCAGTGTCAGAAATATTGTGTCTGTTACTATGCTTGAGTAAATTGTAATGAACCAAAGGAGAATATCAATTATTATTCTTTTCTATACTTTTTTTTAATCTTTGACGGTGAATAACACCATGCTAACATTGACCAGACGTGAAACACTGAGCTGATTCAGCAGCGTCTTGAGATCAAGTGTACAAAAAATCTAAGCAAATGAATAAAGGGCAGATGATTTACAGGGGGTTTCGTATACAGTACTGAATTTTGCCATCCGGACACAATTTGAAATATGAATATAGAATATAGAATATCAGGCCTATAAATTACCTTATTATGGTCTATGGATCGGGCCAAATCTCCTCTTTCCAATGGCAGAGTTAAATCTGGATTTAGTACCACCAGGCGCCCGTTACAGGGCAGCAAAGACCAGTTAGGTTACCTTACCTTCACCTGGTTCCCCCTCTGCCCTTCCCTTCACGCCGTTTAATTCCCAGGGAACGAGACGACATCCTTCAGATCCGGACACGTGTGTGTGTGTGTGTGTGTGTGTGTGTGTGTGTGTGTGTGTGTGTGTGTGTGTGTGTGTGTGTGTGTGTGTGTGTGTGTGTGTGTGTGTGTGTGTGTGTGTGTGTGTGTGTGTGTGTGTGTGTGTGTGTGTGTGTGTGTGTGTGTGTGTGTGTGTGTGTGTGTGTGTGTGTGTGTGTGTGTGTGTGAGAGAGAGAGAGAGAGAGAGAGAGAGAGAGAGAGAGAGAGAGAGAGAGAGAGAGAGAGAGAGAGAGAGAGAGAGAATGTTAACACATTTTTTATTTGACCATCGAAACGTGTATAGACATATACACTGGTAATCACAATGGCGATGCGATCACTTGGAATTATTCTTCTTGGAATACCTTCTGGCTAAGGTAAGGTATATTATATGTCTATTTGACCGAATCTGAAACGTGTTTTTCTAACGATCACAGTTATGTGTTTCACCGGACGAAAAACATGCTCGCAAACACGATCACAGTTTTGAGTTAAAACGACCCCCCCCCCCTCTTGATGATTTTGTGAAGGTACATATATACATGTTATATACCTTTTGGAGTATTTGGGGTTTCAGGGGATTAACCAGAGCGGTTTGGGCTTATTGCATATAACACGTTTTATCTCGCGATCTACGGAAAAACACTGGATTATCTTGGAAATGCGCGATGTTTAGCGTGTAATAAACTACAAACTACAGCATGTAGAAACAAACTATTTTCCCCATGTTGCACTAGAAGTAATGTCTGTCAAAATTAGCCACACCTTGTCTCCACAGCTATAATACAGAACACACACACAGCTTCGCAAACACAGTGAAACAACCACGGCAATCTGGCAATCTGGCTAGCTGGCAATCTAACAGTAAAGATAAGATATACGCACAGCACTCAAAGTGTTAAGGCAGTGTTAGCGGGTGGGAAGCCGGCGGGGTATGTGTACTGGTCGTTGTAAACTGCGGCTCCTACTGGTCGGTCGGGGCGCCTGTTCAGCAGGGAAGGGATCGGGAAATAGCGTGAACCTCCGCAAGTGTTACATTCCCCCAGTGAGAGTCCTCGCTGTCAGGTGAAAAGAAGTGGCTGGCTTACTCCACATGTATCGGAGGAGGCATGTGGTAGTTCTACACCCTCCCTAGGCCGACAGTGGGACAATGCGCGCAACGACCAGGAAGGGAATTGGCATAACGACTAAATTGGGATGGGAGCAAAAATATACAAAAAAAGTAAAAAAAAAAAAAGTGTTAAGGCAGCAGGAGCTGGAGATGTCTTCCAAGAGGGCAGCCGGTGATCTTTTGGGCAGTGAGTAATGACCCTCTGGAGAGCTCTCCTGTCCACGGCTGAGTGGCCAGCGTACCACACTGTGGTGCCACACGCCTACTCTAGTTCATAACTATATATATATATATATATATATATATATATATATATATATATATATATATATATATATATATATATATATATATATATATATATATATATATATATATATATATATATATATATATATATATATATATATGTTATTGTTATTGTTATTGTTATTGTTATTACAATTTATTTTGAGAGTTCTTGGGTTTCTTGAAAGGTACCATATAAATTAGGGATGCTCGATATTGGCTTTTTTATCGATACCGATATACTGTAATATATCGGTATCGGTTGATATCGGTATCGGAAATTAAGAGTTGGACAATATCGGTATATCGGTATCGGTAAAAAAGCCAATATCGACCATCGCTAATTTATATGGTACCTTTCAAGAAACCCAAGAACTCTCAAAATAAATTGTAATAACAATACACGACAGGGAGGGATGACTAGAGACCACAGGCCTTCGTGAACAGGTGGGTTTTCTGTCGAAGGGCGTGGCAGAGCGGATCTCAGCCGGGAGAGACTTCCAGAGAGTAGGGGGCCGCCACGCTGAAGGCTCTGTCCGGTTCGTAGGAGGGTGTGGGAGATGGAGAGCGGATACGTGTCTGAGGATCGCAGCCTCCGGGAGAGGGTGGAGGGGTGGAGGAGATCAGATATTGGGGTGCAAGGGAATGGAGGGATCTGTAGGTAAGGACGAGGATCTTATAATACGACATACATGACTTGACCGGGAGCCAGTGTGGATATATATTTATGATTACAGTGTGGTCCCTGTGGGTGAGAAGGGGAGGGTATACATATGTATATGTACGTGTGTGTGTGTGTGTGTGTGTGTGTGTGTGTGTGTGTGTGTGTGTGTGTGTGTGTGTGTGTGTGTGTGTGTGTGTGTGTGTGTGTGTGTGTGTGTGTGTGTGTGTGTGTGTGTGTGTGTGTGTGTGTGTGTGTGTGTGTGTGTGTGTGTGTGTGTGTGTGTGTGTGTGTGTGTGTGTGTGTGTGTATTTGCTCTGGTTCTTGTTTGTGTTTTTGAGAAATAATAAAGACATGATAGTCCCACAACCTCCTCTTCTTGACCTCCAGGCATCCTAGAGAGCAACATACACAAACGGCGCTGAGAAATGGCAATGAACTGATATACAGAAATACAGGCCAGAAATAACAAACTAAAGAATGATGCACTGCCTTCCGCAGTTTGACTTGACAACAGGCCAGTGATATCAGAACATCTTGTGGTGAATATGGGAAAGCCACGTACACATTTCTCAGAATATGTACACATTCACCAACTCTGGATGTATACTCTGGGGGTGTTCCTTGTACTTTCGGCCATGTTAATCTCATCTTTTTGTGGAATGCAGTGATTATATTGAAAAAGAAAAAATAGGTTAAATCACCTTTTACTTTGTTTTATATTCAATAGATACATTTCAGATGGTTGACATTTGAGATTTAATTTAATGTCAGTAGCAGATAATGGTTTCACACCATGGGGGGCGGCAGTTGCTCAGGAGGTAGAGCGGTCATCAGGTAATCAGAAGGTTCCCGGTTCAATTCCAGCTCGTGTCGACACGCCCTTGAGCAAGACGCCTAACTGCTCCCAATGAGCAGGTTGGCAACCTTGCGCGGTTGCCTCTGTCTGTGAGTGAACGGGTGAATGTTGGCATAAATTGTAAAGTGCTTTGGATAAAAGCTGCTTTATAAATGCAGTCCATTCACCATTTACCACACAAGGCATGCATGCTAGGTGCACTCTTGCCATTGCCCTTGAGCAAGGCACTGGTATGGAACTGGAGTTGGTCCCCGGGTAGGGGACTCCGACTGTGGACACCCACTGCTCCTAAATAGTTTGAATGGGTTAAATGCAGATACGTTCCTGGTATATCTGCTTTTACATTTAGTCATTTAGCTGACGCTTTATCCAAAGTGACTTACAGGTTCTGTACAACAAGTCAGCAGGTAGGGTACAACTCCTTCAGCTGAGTAACAATGTTCATCAAACAGTGTTGAAACGTGGGTGCTAGTCTTGAGTGCATAGTGGGTATTAATATAGGCAAGGAAGATTATTTAGTGCACGATAGTAAAAAGACAGTACGAAGTTATTTATTTATTTATTTTTTCAGTTGAGCTTATAGGACTAGATAGTACAATCCCTTAGATAATCAGCACTTGAACCAGTATTGAATGGGGTATGGGTAAAAGCTCACTGTGGTCTTCAGGTGGGCACCCTCCTTCATTGGTGTTTCGTTGACAGGCCCACGACACCTCCGACGGGCTTAACGAGATGCGTTTCTGGTCTAAGTCAACCTGCATTCTCCAGTCCCGGGCAGTGTCTAGGAGGGTTGCTTCTACTCTTGCAGGTGGCTTTGCTGGGAGCTGTCCTGCTCTTACAAAAGGGGTGGTGTTTGAGTGTCTATGCATTGGGGGGGAGGGGGAGGGAGGGCATTGTTGGTAGTTCTCTTTCCTTCCAGGGTGATCGCCAGTTGTCTTAGCACCTGGTTGTGTCTCCAGGTGTAGCGCCCTTGGGACAAACTGGTTTTGCAGTCGGTGAGGATGTGCCTCAGTGTTGCGGGGGTTTGGCAAAGCGCACTTTTTCATTTCAGATATTGATTGAAGAACTGTGTTTTTAGGGCGGCTGGGTGGCGCAGCCGAGATTGCGCTCGTTACCAATGCAAGAGACTCCGGTCTCGAATCCGGGTGTCAGCATTGCCTCCGGCTTGGTCCGGCCGTCATACTGGCTCAATTGGCAGAGTTAGCAGGTGGAAGTCAATGGGTGGTAATCTGGACGTTGTGGACAGCGACTCCTACAGGTCGGTTGGGGGACGCTTGCACAGCAGAGACAGGAAATAGCGGGGGTAGTGTGAGCCTCCCACACGTTACATCTCGCCAATGAGAGTCCGCGCTGGCACGTGAAAAGATGTGACAGGCTGCCTCCACATGTATCGGAGGGGACATGTGATGCAAGGCTTCTATCCTCCATACAACCGGTCAGTGGGGGGCATATGCGAGCAACGTTCAAGACAGGGGAGGGGAGAATTGGCACAGCGAAATTGGGGATGAGAGAAAAATAGAAAAAGAGGATAAAAAAAAGTGGATAAAAAAAAAAAATGCTACTCCTCCTCTTGACACGGTCTATCATTATGTACTTAGATTTATTACTGGCGATTGCAACTTGTAGGATAGAGTGCCTTGGTCTTCTCTGGCAGACAGGCGAAATAAACATTGGCATCCAGTGTATTCTCTTGATGGCTGTGTCAGGTGCATTGTCCGTAGCCGGCCATCTTGTTTCACTGTACTGTACCAATGTTCTTTGAAACCACAGGAGCGATGACAACAACAAAGGAAGTACTTGTCCAATACACAGGGTCATAGTCTTTGAAAGACTTTTCAACAAGTCTTTCAAATACACAACAAAGAAGAATAAGCCACAGCTATTGCTCAAAACTGTGTTACGTGGCCAATGTACCAATGTTCTTTGAAACCACAGGAGCGATGACAACAACAAATAAATTACCTGTCCAATACACAGGGTCATAGTCTTTGAAAGACTTTGAAACAAGTCTTTCAAATACACAACAAAGAAGAATAAGCCACAGCTATTGCTCAAAACTGTGTTAATGTGGCCTTCATTCACACACACAGCCTACACACACACACACACACACACACACACACACACACACACACACACACACACACACACACACACACACACACACACACACACACACACACACACACACACACACACACACACACACACACACACACACACACACACAGCCTAACACAATGGCTCTACACGAAATAAAATAACCAAAAATAAATCCAGTAATGAAATAAAACTTTATTCTACTTAGAAAGTTTTAATAATATCCTCAATACTTGCTCTTTCAATTAGTGAAACGTTTTTCTTTGCTAGTCACAATTAGCAAGTTAGCTAGAACATGTAACTTACCAAAGCTGTGTTAGGCCTTGTCCAGACAAAGACGGATCTGATATTTTTCGTTTTCATTTCGTTTTCATTTAAAAAAAAGTTTTCCGTAAAACGAAATCATCTCAAGAAATAAGTGCGGGCCACAAATGTACAAAATAAATGTCTTTCCTGTTTTAGACATCGATCTCTTATTTTGAAACCCCCGACCGGAAGTGTTATCGTTGTTTTCGCTAGCGGAGTAACTTGTGTCGTCCGGTTCTGTACTTTTGAGCTGATACTAGTTTCCAGAGACACACACCGCGGCGCAAATGCAGCTACACAAGGAGGAGGAGCAGTCCCGGCGCCATGGGCGGGCATTAGGGGGCCGGGCCCGCCCACTGAGTCAGCTGTGCCCACCCTGGCAAAAAAAAAAAAAAAAAAAACGTTTTTTTTTTTTTTTTTTTTTTTTTTCAATCAAAGTCAACTATCCAAATCCTTAGTCGGGGACAGCCCTAGTGGGCACTGATGTCAACAACAACACTACTGAAGCTAGCACGGCACTCTGTGAGAATTCGTTTTTTACCCTCAAGAACGTCTTTACAGAACATCGCCTTAGTATGTTTCATCGACGCAGCTAAGGCCAATTTAATTCAGTTGGCATGTGAGAAGGACTTAACAAAAAAAGTTCAGGAATGAGTGGAGGGGCAGTGTTTTAAGAAGATTTCACTCTGTCCCCAAACACCGCTTGCCTCTCTACTTATGATGGTGAGTAGCCTGTGGAGGAATTTTGTTTGCTTTTTTACGCACCTTATTTTTGTCAGTTCAGTTCAGTTTGTCAGTGAATTCAGAAGTGTTGAATAAATGGAGACTTTTCAAAGATATAGAATAGAATAGAAATGTATTATCCTGAGGGAAATTTGACACTGCAAATCACTCAACATTAAACATTTAGACAGAACAAGTCACAAATAAGAATAACAAAACAAATGGCCTAAGAATAGAATAAAATGAAATAGAATACAAATTGAATAAAAGATACAGTAAATAAATACAGTAAAAATATACTGAAGTCTACAGTAGGTGTAATAATGCACAGTGCTGTTTAAAAAGTAAGAGTCCAGGAAGATGGTAATTGTCACTCTGTGCTCAGTGATGCAGTGAGGCACAGTGATGCATTGTATAGTCTGATGGCTGTCGGAATGAAGGACTTCCTGTGCCGTTCAGTGCTGCATTTAGGTAGTGTGAGCCTATAACATACTCCTCCTGTCAGCCAAGTCTGTGTATAGTGGGTGGGAGGGGTTTTCCCTGATGGCCTGGAGCTTAGCAAGGTTCCTCCTCTCCGCCACCCTCGCTAGAGTCCAGCTCCTACCCAACCACGCTACTGGCCTTCTTGACCATCTTATCCAGCCTGTTTGTGTCCCCTGCTCTCAGTCCGCTGCCCCAGCAGGTCTGTTATATATATCCGTTCAGTCTGTTTTTGTATAAGTGAAAGTTCTTAAGATAGAGAGAAATTTGATTTTTCAATTGACTCTCTGCTGTTTAGTTCATCACCGTGGGCAGCGCCAAGCAAGCCACAGCGCCGCTGTCCCAGCTGAAACGTATAAAAGGGAACCTGTGTTGAAAAACCATTGTGCCCCCCCGAGAACATTTAATGCCCCCCCACTAATTTGTTTCTGCAGCCTGGTCTGAGGAGGAGGAAGAGCTGCTGATTTTAATCGGCAGGAGGAGAGAGAGTGCGTCAAAGCCGTATATATTATAATAGCCCAGTGGTGCGGTCGGAGGCAGCTCGAACTACCTGTTATTAAATTAATTGATTGATGTTTAACTATTGTCTCTGTGTCCAGTCCTTTCGACCAGCTCCACCGGTGCATTGTAAACAATGAATGATGATGTTACTGTGTGTTGTAGCTGGCTGGCTACAACAAATTCTCACAAGCTGGCACCGTAAAATTTCAACACCAGCCACAGGAATGCTATTTACTAAATTATGGAGGCTGTTTAATCGTCAAGGTAAGAGAGGATCTGTCATGATCAACTGAAGGCGTATGCTATGGAACAGTCTATGTGCTTGGCTACTTAGCTATCTTATTTGGAATAAAATGAATGAATGTTTATCATAAAGCCTTGACGTAAGTGGTTGTAGCTACGGCTGTGGGGGTGCTGGAGACATGATCCAATATACTTTCCTTAAACACCGGAGTCTCCTGAACACGGAGAGACCAACGCCAAGTCGATCTGCACTTTCTCGGCCGAGCTATAGTCACTTTTCCACACCTACTCTACTTCCCAACCGGTGCATGCGCAGATTGTCCAGAGAGAGTTTACACTCTCCCTCACAAGCTCCATGTGACATTGGAAGTGCAGTGGTCTATGGATGCCCTTAACCTGTTACTGGTCTCAGTAGCAAACATATGTACAAAGAAGTAGTGTTACTGTCCCTCCCCACAACCACCACCGCCACACAGAGGGGGAGGGGAGAGAGAGGATGAATGTTAGAGAGAGAATCAAGAAGAAGCATGACATTTCATAACGCTGAATAATGCTTTGTTTTATAACACGGGGGAAATCGAACAATAAAATCAAATATAAGAGGATAAATGTCTGCGTGTCGAGTTAAACATATTAACCAGAACCACTCTCTTGTGACTCAATAGTTTTTCACACCACTACTTTCTTTTTTATAATACTGTGCCTCCTCGTTCATCACTATGTCATATAAAGACAGATCTCTGCTTAAGATGATGATGTTGGTGCGGCTCTCCTACCACCGCAGAGACTGGGATCGAATCCAGCTGTCAGCGGTACCTGCGGCTTGGTCAGTCGTCCCTACTAACACAATTGGCAGTGTTAGTGGGTCAGAAGCCGGTGGGGTATGTCAGTGTCCTGGTTGTTGTAAACTGTGACTCCTACTGGTCGGTCGGGGCACCTGTTCAGCAGGGAGGGGCTCTGGGGGAAATAGCGTGAACCTCCGCACGCGTTACGTTCCCCCAGTGAAACTCCTTGCTGTCAGGTGAAAAGAAGCGGCTGGCAACTCCACATGTATCGGAGGAGGCATGTGGTAGTTCTACACCCTCCCCAGGTCGACAGTGGGGCAATGCGCACAACGACCAGGAAGGGAATTGGCAAAACGACCAAATTTGCGATGGGTGAAAAATACAGGAAAAGCCCCAAAAAATGCAACGATGCAAGATGCAAGATGCAACGCCTCAATACCGCCGCCTGGTGGATGGTCGGGCGAGTTACACTCACGCCAAACCGGAAGTGGCGATCGGTGCATCGAGGAAATCCCTCCGGCAGTCATATCTTGTTACGTGGGTCCAGACAAACACTTGAGTGCATTTGGATCGCTTTGGAAATGCAATAACCTATATGATTTCGGCATTTATTGTGCCATACAAACCGGAAATGGATCTAGGAGATCGACGTCAAATAATTGGGATCTTTTTCCTCCAGTCTCATCGGCGAAGGCGAACGGTAAGAGGACACTAACGTTATTTTCAGCCCAATTGTCCATTTCTTTGTTTGCAATCAGTCTGATCAATATATCAACCCATACTAAATAAAGCCGTTACTGACGATCAAGGAATTATAAACGACCCCCCCCCCCCCTTTCCTTCACACATGATGAAGCATAATGTATACCGATCATATACATTTAAATGTTTGTATATAGCGTGTATAGGAAAGAAACAGCAATCGATAATCTATCATATGCGTCAGGGCCTATAACTAGCGTTTTTGGAATTACAGCAGAAAAGCTTAAAAACATACTTATATTCTAATCTAGACGGTATTAACACAACAATGTATGAATGAAAAAATATAACGTTCCCACATCCGGAACGATAGATAATCGATGTTGAATGGGCCATAGTAATGCAGAATAGCTATAATATTTAAAAAGTTATAGCCCTGCAAAGAAGGTAAACATCTCCATAGGCTTACAGCGGTGGCAGACTGGATATAATGATGGGCACAATGCCGGCGCCCAATGTGTTAAATGACAAAATATAGATGAATACTCACAGGTTCACAGACAGAGTGGCCATGCTTGGCCAGCGTTCCGTTATATCTCATCATAAACCATTTATGAGCATTACGTTATGATAGCAGCATATTCAAAAGGGCCACTTATGTCACTTTACTGCACAGGATAGAAACAAAATGTGTGAAATGAAGCCGCTGTCGAGAAGGAATCGGGTGAGGTATCCTGCGTCCAAAACAAATCCACCCCAAGCATATCCCAAGGGTACATTATTTATTATTATTATAGTGGTTACTGCTCTATATCCCTCTGTCTCTTTCTCTCTCGCTAGCTCCCTGCTCCTGGGATGCCAGTCCACAAACACACACAAAGCAAATTAAGCGTATGCCCCCCCCCATCAGCTTTCTTGTAGATAGAAAGGTTTGATGTTAAATGTCACTCTCTCCTCACTTGCGACCTCTTTTATCAGCAAATTGTAGCGTAAGCCTAATGTAATTTTAAATGATTGATGATTGACATCATTACAACTGACTTAATAAGCCTTTTGACAGCTACTAGGCACAAACTCTCTGTCCATCTCTCTCTTTCTCTCTGAAATAAAACAGCTAAGGTAACATTCTGTACATTTTGCTTGCACGCACACAAACACATTTGGATTACAGCTCATTTTGGTCAATGCGCATGTGTGCGTTTATGTGTGTGCGCGCAAGCTTGTCAAGCGGGCTCCCTGTAGCTACACACATGTGTCTGTTACACACACACACACACACACACACACACACACACACACACACACACACACACACACACACACACACACACACACACACACACACACACACACACACACACACACACACACACACACACACACACACACACACCTTATGTTTATAACTATTAGTTAGGCTGAATAAAGCTATTCTTCTTGGACTATGTTACTGCATGGTTTTACACAACGTTTATGAATTAATTATATTTTAGATCATCATTATTATATTATTATCAAATGTTTGATTGATGATTGTCCATTAGGATTAGGCTATTTTCCTGGAGAAATCCTCTTAAACTTTCCCCTACAAATGTTTCAGTGTAGACATAATGGCAAAGAAAAGGCTGCCATATCGACTGTAGTTCAATGAGACGGATAATCAATCATCATCATCATCTGACAGGCAAACACCAAGGCAAAGTCAAAGAGTCGAAAAGAAGGTGGAAGATCTTACAAAGTAAGCTGAGACGTTACACTTAGAGACTAAAACACTAATGGAATAAAAGTGTACGGGCTTTAGTTAAGCATTACATCACGCGCAGGAGTGGTTTGTGACCAATAAACCATGCCTAGGGGTGGTCGTTAGGCCCGAGGCGCAGCCGAGGGTCGTTAGACCCCCCTAGGCATGGTTTATTGGTCACAAATCACGACTACAAGTGGTGTAAAGCTTTTATACAACTGCCAGATTCATCCAACCTTATTTCTATACAATAAACACACATTAATCGAAGATTTATTGAAAAAACCATCCGCCAGAAAAAGTAGTTCCCACAACTACAAAAAAGACAAGTTGCCTCCATGTGGAAGCAGCTTGAAGTGCATCCAACCAAACTAACACATCCAACTGTGTATTATTGGAATGATTGAGAGAAGTTGCCTCATGTGGAAGCAGCTTGAAGTGCATCCAACCAACTAACACATCCAACTGTGTATTATTGGAATGATTGATTGAAAATTGTATTACCAGATGCAGAATGGGTACAATACAGTACGGCTCAATACACACAATTGTTAAGGGAATGCAGACCTACTTTCCATAGAACTTCATTCTTAGATGCTTCTATATAAAGTAGGTAAAACAAATTAAAACGTTTTCTTTGCCCTATAGGAAAAAAACGTTTTCTTCGCCCTATTTTTTTATTTATTTCTTTTAGCCTAAACTTAACCAGTTGGAAACCAGGGGTACAGTAATAAAATTAGCAATCAACCAATCAATCAATTCAATAGACCATGCTCACTTAAAACAGCGCTGCTTCTCTCTCAGTCTGACTCCCCCGCTGTTGCAGACAGGAGTGTGTGTGTGTGTGTGTGTGTGTGTGTGTGTGTGTGTGTGTGTGTGTCACAGTGTGTGTGTGTGTGTGCGTGCGTGTGTGTGTGTATGTGTGTGTGTGTGTGTGTGTGTGTGTGTATGTGTGTGTGTGTGTTTGTGGGTACGCCAGCGTCGGACAGTGTGAGAGAGAATGCTGCAGTCAGTAGAAAGTAGGAAGGAAGAAATTTAAATCAATCAATTAATCAATCAATCAATCCGCGATTTTTCTTTTGTTCTAGATTGACTCAAGACCCATCAATTACATCATCCAACATTGTTTAAAGGACTAACACATTCCCCTTGACAGAATCGCTTCATATTTAGTCGTTATGGTGCTTTCAACATAACCATTTGTTGTCCGCGATCTTGTTTTCTCCCGGAGTGAGCCGGGGAGTGATATGTGATTCGGTTGTGGGCGGGTCCTGAGCCCAGGACCGTGGATTGTTGCCAATAAAGACGTGTAAATGGCCAATCAGAATCGAGAAATTTGCATGCCGTTGTATAATGTGAAGTAAAGAATGACCTAAGTGCATCTTACGCAGGGGTGTAAAAAGTACCCAGAAATTATACTTAAGTATGGTTACCGTCTCAAAATCGTATTCAAGTAAAAGTCAGAGTATCTGGCTAAAAACACACTTGAGTAAAAGTCAAAAAGTTTTTACTTTTAAATGTACTTAAGTACTAAAAAGTAAAAGTAAACACTTTTTTTTGACTGTCTATTCTTCTGATAGCAGGTGTTTAATTAAAGATCCCCGCTTTCTAGTCTTGCACAAGGACCAATCAGCATGGGTATGGGCGGGTTCATTTTCCAATAATGGGGATTTGATTGGCTGTTTTTAAATAAAGTGCGGCCGCAGGATTAATAAAGTTAACGTTAGTTCGGCCAGAGAAACAAATATACTAATTAACACTTTGATCGCCGGGGTTAAATTCATAATTTACCATCCCTCGCCAGCCCTATTTAACATGGAGAAGTTCCCCTTCTTTGCAGGGCTATAACTTTTAAAATTGTATTGCTAAATTGACATTACTATGGCCCATTCAACGTCTTATATCTATTGTTCAGGGTGTAGCAACGTTATACTTTTTCATTCACATATTCATACTAAAATACGGTCTAAAGTATAAGTATGTTTTTATCGTTTTCTGCAGCTTTCTCCAGAACTTGATTTATAGCCCTAAATGCATTATATTGATGATCAAATACAGTTTGGTAGGAATCTGTGCGAGATAAAAAATTTCAAATGGACGTACTTCTAGAAGTTACTACGTATGATCTGATGATGACCGGATGGGGGGGGGTCGTTTATAATTCCGTGGGCAACGTTATATCATTCATCTAGTGTGGGTGATATGATCATTAGAGCAGTTAGTATAGAAGACATTACAAAATAACGCTGAAACTCACCGTAGCTTCCTCTCGCCGTTGGGAGATGAGCGTGGAACAGAATTTTTTCTATTATGGGATGTCGAAATATCCGATCCATTTCCAGGTTGGATAATAGTATATACGTCCAAATCATGTTGTTTATCGAGTTATTGGTAACGGATCACTATCCGTCGTGATCAGCTCGAGTCCTGGGACTTACCGAGTGATCGGACCAAATTGAAATGAGCACCAGCTTCCACTTCCTGTTTCTTCCCTGGGCGATCCGCCGATCGGCCACCAGATGGCGCTCTTGAACCGTTAGAGAGTTGATAGGGGCTCACCAGTACATCTCATGTCTCCGGGGGAGAAATATGATTTCGATCACAGATTTTTTAAATATTGATATCAAAGACGCTGTCCAGCGTCTTCGGCGGAATGAGCATGGCGGGGAATGACGTGTTCCAGCGTCAACAGCGATTAAAGTGTTAAAATTGTAGGACCTGCAAGATTTGTACTTGGTACTTTGTAGGTCTGCATTTTAAATGTAAGGAGTAAAAAGTATGTTTTTTTTCTCTGAAATGTAATTGAGTAAAAGTACAAGTATACAAACCTAATAATACTTGAGTAAAGTACAAATCCCCAAAAACAATACTTAAGTATTGTAACGAAGTAAAATTACTCAAGTACTTTACACTCCTGCTCTTACGTTCAACTAAAATGTATGTATGATTGTCTCCACCAATCAAAAAGAGGTTGACTTGTGCAGTGGAATCCGGGTAGAATTATCAGCCAATCACTTGTTGCAAATCGGCAAATCGTTGTCAGAGAAAACTTCAGATTGTTGGTGATTGCACTGAAGTAGGATTTCCAACAGGCAACGTTAGGCTACTGTAATATTATCTATGATATAAAGATAAATCCATGTCAATTATTTTCAGGCTGTGCAAGAAACACACTTAGTACGGAGGAGGATGACTCATCCTTCAAAAAGCCAAACACCAAAGCAAAGTTACATAGCCCGGGCTGAAGACTGAAGATCCACAAACGTGTGCAGAATGAATGCGGAAAAAGACACGAGATATCCCGAGCCCAGAGTAGTCTGACAGGAGGAAATATCTCAGATGAAGTGAGGCAGCTAGCAGGGATGCCCGCCGCAGAGGGAAGAGAGAAATCACGTGATTTCGGCAGAAAATCGTCGACAAGATGCACAGATCAAAGCAATAACAGAATATTGTTACGTAGGTAGGTTGGCCATCATTATTAAAGTATTTATAATAACATGTCTTTTTATATAGTATGGTGTTGTGTTCACTTTTAATAATCCCCCTTTTCTGTTTCCCCTTCTCAGGTACTGCCCACCCCTTCCTGTAGAGTCTTCTGAGTGCCCAGTGATGACTACAGCTGAGGGCAATTACTCATTAAGGCGCAGGTGGATAAAACCTGAGATCCCACACACATTCATGGCCTTATGCCACTGTTGTGGGACTGTGTGTGTTCCAGTAGCCTTATTTTGTTGTGCTGGTTGGTTTACCAGTTTTCTTACCACGTGAGTGTTGATTGTGTCCTGTGACACTTGGGTTATTGGTCCTTGATTGGTTTTTAGTTAGTGTTTAGTGTTTAGTGTTGTCCTTTGCCCTGCTTTGTTTGTCCTATTGTATACTCCTGTTTTGTTCTCCCTTCCCTTGTGCCAATTTATGTGTTCATGGGTTCCATCCATTGAATCCGGGAAACACATTTGTGTGTATGTGCAGGCTCTATAATGCATTATTAGCAGGCATTTCAGGTCTAAATGGGTTAAACACATTTATGTTTATTCAATAAATACTTTATACTTTGGAAAACGTTTTGAGTTACTCCTTCCTCCTGCCGGGACTTGTGCTGAGACACACAACAACCCTTTCAGATGTACATGTAAATCTATATACATGTGTGATATACAGTATCTATATAATAAGTAACATATGTGACAAACATAAATAAAAAGCATATACACTGAGGGAAACCACGAGAAGTGGAAAGCCCAAAAGAAACTTGCCTGACGAGCAAAAGAACAAAAGTTGCTTGGAGGGCGGCTAAGTGGCGCAGTGGATGCTGGGTTCGAGCCCAGCTCTCTGCGTTGCTACCGGCTTGGCTGGTCGTTCATACTAACACAATTGGCAGTGTTAGGGGTGGGAAAGCCGTGGGTGGGGATTGGACGTTGTGGACAGCGACTCCTACAGGTCGGTTGGTGCGCCTGTACAGCAGAATCAGGAAGTATCGGGGGCAGCGTGAGCCTCCCACGCGTTACTCCTCGCCACTGAGAGATTGCGCTGTTCAGGTGAAAAGATGCGACAGGCTGCCTCCTCGTGTACCGGAGGGGACACGTGATGCAAGGCTTGGTCCTCACTGCAGCCGACCAGTGGAAGGGATAGTCTAGCAACGTTCGAGACAGGGGAGGGGAGAATTGGCGGGGCGAAATTGGGATGGGAGAAAAATAAGGAGAAAAAGTGGATAAAAAAAAAATGTTGCTTGGTGAGGAGTGTGATGGTAGAAGCAAGACAGCGATCTCTTCAAAGAGCCATGGCTTTTACAAAGGCGCCTCAACATCCGCGTCACAACTGCTATTGATCTCGTCGAGAAGGCCTCTCGCCAAGAAAAGCTGCATTGTTTTCAAAAGACGAAAATCAAAACCTCATCAGAGAACCAGTGGGAACTGGCAGCGGCTGAGGCAGTGGGCATAGGCCTATCAAAACCAAGACACTCAAAAGTCAGGAAGCCTCTGGCTTGGCTCTTTGCAGGGAGGGGAGAACAAGAGCGAAACACTGAAAAAGCAAGAGTAATCAAAGAGTGGAACACTGGTGATGTTCACCGAGGAAATGAAGCAAGAGGCGGAAACTCTCTCTCTGGACATTTTGTTCCAACAAAGACTGGCAGTGTCAGCAGGTTTGCCCAATTAAAAGCCGACCTCCCCGAGAATGAAGCCAATGCCACTCTAGCCGTCAGGAAGTCCAGCCAGCATGCAATGGTGCTGTGGCGACACGAAACCTCAGCTGCTTCTGTGAGTCTTGCAAGCAGGGGAATGTGTGTGAGTCTGTGAAAGTGAAATATATGTGGAGAAATGGAAAGAGGTGACCCTGGGCCCTTTTCGACCATAAATTGATGCAGAAAAGGCACAAATTGATGCACCACAATGCAGAATGATGTGTTTGATGCTCAAGATTTGATGGGGAAGGACGCCCTTGGTACAGGTCCAAAGGGGCAATATCAGATATTAGTACCGTATATCAGATACCGATGCTGGATCTAGACATGGCAAAGGTGCCAGTGATGGGGAGAGTGCTGTTATGAAGGGTAACACCTCCACAGCAGTGAAGACGGGTCGTGCAATAATACGAAATGCAAAGGAGTTGTGCCTGTACTGTGGAGATAACTTAACGATGAAGCCGTCAGGAGAATATGCACTCGCTATCTCCGTACCACCTCATTCATACTGTATCATCAAAAGAGAGACAGAGGAAACAGAGGTGGACGATGGTGTTGTGTTGACACGAAACTGCCTATGTGAGTCTTGTAGGCAGGGGAATGTGAGGGAGTCTGTGGGAAATTAAATGTATGTGGAGAAATGTAAGGAGGTGACCCTGGGCCCTGACCTTTAACATCTTCTGTATCCCCCCCCCCCGAACAACCACATGTTCAAACACAGATGGTCCACAGTGTGGCAGGGCCTGTATTATAAGATAAAGATAAAATAATCCTTTATTGATCCCCTTGGGGAAATTCGGGTGTATATATATATATATATAATAGGGCTGTCAATCATAGGTAACTACAACAACTCTACTAGTTATCTTGCATCTGTCATCGTGCTCCATCAGCATAACTATGCAGCAAGTGTTCATTTATTGCCTCTTTGAGTGCCAGAACATAACTCAAACTGGACAATTCTTCATTTCGTAGCCCAATCAGTTTGTTTATTCAGAATGTGTCGTCACCATCTCGCTACTCTGGCAGAACGTTCGTATATTTAACAGTAATGTACAGTAACAGCAACAGCACGCTAACTGGCTAGAGGTGCAAACAAGCTCTAAATAAGTCATTGTTAGTCTGTTTCTGTTACAAAGGGTCAGATTAAACCGAATATATATATTTATTTATGGATATATATTTAATAGTATTTGTATATCGTTTGATATCCCTTGTATATTCTTTGTACATATACACGGAATATCCCTTTACCTGGTACAGGACAGACCATAATATTCGTTCTCCTATTGGAAGCGATCCCCTAGGCGCCAGTGACTTACCCCCTAGAGCCAACTTGAAAGCTGCCGACGAACATGTCCCAACTAGCCCCGGTTCCGCGTAGGAATACGGCTACCGAAATACGAATGGTACTATTTGTCCACCGTGCATATAAATAGGGCGCAAGAAATGTAGAACTCCTCTTAGTCCCTTGTCCCGTTCAGTCTCGTTCAGTTCCAGTTATCCAAGTGACGTCTCTCCCCACTACGCAACGTGGGCAGAGTAGGGCTTGCATCGCCCAAGATAGAGTCTCGTGTTATCCTACTACGTTTGTTTAATGTATCGTTCGCTCCCTACTAGTAAAAGCCTTCATTACGAGTCAAAGACCACGTGAAGTGGGTAATTGTGTGTCTACATAGAGCACTTATTGCCGCGTGCTAATAAGGATAGTAACGTCAAGTTCAACTGTGAACTACCGTGCACCACGGAGGATACCTACACCGGTGATTGCAGAGCCACCTTCCGGCAGGATTATTGCTTTTGACTGTGGCTGCTGGAGCAGAGAACCGCCTACCCCGCTGCTACTGTGGGATCTACACCGGCCCGTGAGGACATCACTCGAGCCCGTCTCTGTCGGAGCAGAGACTCCACGGCTTCATCTGCGGCGCGCACCCTAGGATTACAGCTGCTGCTTTCCCCGCTGACACAGGGGTGATATCGCCTCCGTGGACCCTTGACTTTGTATAGAGCATTAGCTCCCCCTGCTGGCTTACAACCGGTAGTACCCCCTTTCAGTATCTCCAGTATCTCCCCTGAGTACCATAGATAATTACTAATATTCATTATTGATTTGCCTATGCACATTCTATTTGCCTTATAAGCGCAATTAAAGTATTGTTATAATATCCTCTGATGTAATAAATATTCTAAACAAGTATTTGTGTGGAAACCGTGTTATTGTGGAGAAGTTCTCATCTGATATACCTGTGTACGGTACGGCCAGTAATGTACATAAGACGGTAGTAGTTTAATGATACTAATACTTGATTAATACAGTCAGGGAATTGTACCCCTCAGTTACAATTGGTCCTTCGAGCCCCGGATAATAATTAGCGTAATATTAATATAATATTAATATTGACATGGCCGATGACGAACACTCCACAAACGGTTCTCCTAAGCTAGATCGCCCGCAGCGCAGACGGCAGCCACCTCCCTATCTAGAGGCATACTCTGTCAGTCCAATACCTAGCTTTAAAGGGAAATTAGATACGGATAAAATAACTAAAGCGGATAGTAAAATTATGTCCGACCCTACCAACCAGGCTACCCCGCCAACAGAGGCCCTAGTGGGTTCTAATGTAACTGACCAAGCTCACGGTGGGGACCAGGAGGGAACTGACACGACTTTATCCCCCGACAACGCCGACGAGGTAGTCCCCGGAGCGCTCCAGGATAAAGAAAGCCCTCCCGGGATGGAACCCGACCCACCACAAGAAGAGACGCGCACCCAGCAGATGGATCTCCTCGGTGCGCAACAGGAGAACGGATCTCCAACAAGTACTGCCGGGAGCCGATCGCCCCGAACGGCGTCTTCCCCCAGCGCGGCGGACAAGATGCTGGCGCAAGCACTCATCGCCACCCTGGCAGCCTCCACCGAACGCGATCGACTTCAAGCGCAACAGACGCGCGAGCGCGAACATTTTGCAGTCGAGCGAGAGCGCTTCCAGGCGCAACAAAGGAGTGAAGACGACCGCATAAGACTGGAGACCAGACGCCTCCAGACAGAAGAGAACATTGAGAGAAGCCGCGCCGATGCACAGCACGCCACCGCCAATGCACAGCACGCCGCCGCCAATGCACAGCGCGACGTCGCACATGCCCAGCGCGACGCCGCCAACGCACAGCGCGACGCTGCCCAGGCCAGCGCCAATGCGCAGCGCGACGTCGCCAATGCCCAGCGCGAAGCAGCGCGCGACGCAGCCCATGCCCAGCGCGAGGCAGAGCGCGACCGGCTGCAGGCGGAGCTGATGGACAAACTGGTTGCCATGGCGACACCCCCTCACTCCACACGGAGCTCTCAGAGATCGTCAAGACATGGGTCTAGGACACATTCCCCTACCCGACGAAGCGACCCGGGACCCCGCCAACAGGAGGATCCTGTCCACGTCTCCGAACCCCCTTCCCGGCCGGTCCATACGAGACCCAGCAACCGGGAAGAATCGGACCACGCCGAGAGACTGAACAGAAGACTCCAGGTCCTAGCAGAGGGAGAGGAGGAGGAAGAGGAGGAATGTCAAGCCGACCAGCAGCAACGTACTCTGGCCCAGGAGGCCCAGTACAGCCCCGACCAGCAGCAACGTACTCTGGACCAGGAGGTCCAGTACAGCCCAGAAGTCAGCCCCGAGGCCCTGCGCTACAAACCCCCGACTCAACTCACGGGTGAGTTTGACGCACCGCCAGCCCCGAGGGACAGCACCTGGGTACCCGACCTTCGGTACCCACCAAGTACCAGCCCAAGACGACACGCACGGGGAGACTCGCCTAGGAGGCCTCTTCCCCAACGCTCACCGATGTGCCAGTCATCCATGACATCGTACCTTGGCACACCGACGTTTCCAGACTTCACCCATGAGAACCGAGCACAGTACACGGAGCTACGGATGTGCTTAGAGACAATGATGGTTGATGTAGCTGATGAACGCCACAAGTATGCTACCCTATTGAAGCACCTCAAGGTGCCCCGAGCGCACAATATAGCGCTGGCCTATGCCAACTCTACTACCCCATACACAGCGGCTCTAGCAGCACTCGACCAACGGTATGGACGCGTATGGGACTACGTGATACAGGAGATAAGAGACATTGACCGTCTCCCCCCAGCCAGAGACAACAGAGCGCTAGATGACCTGTCTATCAAGGTACAGTCCCTGGTAGGGATGCTGGGGTCCCAAAAGGAAAAGGGTATCTACGAACTGTACGCTAACTCCAACGTAGAGAGGATATTAGAGAAGCTCCCTCCCGCCCGACAAGAGGCATCCCTCCTAGACCTATCTGAGTTCCTCGCCAGGGAGGTCAGTAGCCTACGACTCGACACGTTCGTATGGAGTGGACCAAGCCCAAGACTCGGACCTCGGGGACAAACGGATAACCGCCGGTTGGTGACCGTTATGCACCAAGCCGAATCAGTACCACACAAGAACCACAACACCCCCTCGACGAAAGAGGACCAGTGGAAGATTGAGTGCCAGTACTGTGAGGGAGAACATCGGCTGTATCAGTGCGAAGATTTCAAGAAGCTGACCACGGATGATGTGAGTCAGTGGGTCAAGGACCACCGCCGCTGCTTCCGCTGCGCGCGCAGCCACCTAGCAGCTGAGTGCCGCCTGAAAAAGAAGTGCAGCAGGTGCGGTGGCACCCACTTGGAGGTCCTGCATGACATCAACAGGCGTCAGCCAGGACAACAGAGTGGGCCCGTCGCAGTAATGTACCATGCCAAGGCGGTGGCACCAGCACCGAAGAGCCACCAGACCGCTCCCTGGTGTCCCGACTGCTACGGCAGACACTGGGAGCCACGGTGCGACTCGCACCATATGGATTCTACGTCACCACCCACAGGAGTGCTCCACATTGACCAGCATAGCGGGACCCCCCGTGTGCTCCTCAAAGTGGTCAGGGTGCTCCTGAGCTACGAGGACAAGGTCCTGGACACTTACGCCGTCCTGGACGATGGGTCTGAAAAGACTCTCCTCCTCGCTTCCGCAGCAGCCCAGTTGGGCCTGCGAGGTGTCAAAGATACAATGACCATACGCACCATCAGAAGGGACCAGAAGACCATAACGGGTGAAAAGGTCTCCTTCAAGATAGCAGCGGTGGACCAGCCCGAGAAGCAGTATAGTATAACTAACGTCTTCACCAGCCACGACATAGGCCTGTCTCAGTACACCTACCCCATCCCACAGCTGATGGCTAAGTATGTGCACCTACGTCAACTACCTATACCGCTTATCGACGGCGCCACACCGACCCTGCTCATCGGCTCCGACCACGCGGACCTCATTCTCCCAATTGAGGCGGCCCACGTCGGACCCAAAGGATGCCCAGTCGCGGTTCAGACCCGACTGGGATGGACGCTCCAGGGCCCCCTCTACGGACTTGACAGTCAACCCACGTTTACACGCTGCCTACACACAGAGGCGAGCGACACCGGCCTCTCCCCCGTACAGTAGAGGCTATTGACATTAAGCGAGAGGCCCGTGAGAGAACCGTGGGTACCAGAGGGAGTTCGGAACTCCACCCCCCTCAGCTGCGCTTCAGACGTGGCTGACCTCGAACCCAGCACCCCAAGCGACTCCTTGACGGGGCGGCCGGGACCGGCCCCTCCTCAGATGGGGTACAGAGCAAACAAGAGAAACAGACGGAGGAGGAGAAAGCACAGCCAAGCACAGATCAAAGCAGTCTCAGGCCCGCTCCCTCCTAAGCCCCCCTTCATCCCGTCCGGTCGTCATGACCATAGACCAGTCACTACCCAGAGCTGCGTGGCCGGCCGGCCGCGTAAGCAAAGTGACCACTGGTGCCGACGGAAGGGTCAGAGTGGCAGAAGTGCTCGGCCAAGGGCGGACCTACAACCGACCCGTGACGAGGCTGATAGAGTCGCCAAGGCTCCCCAACTCGCTTAATGACGACCATGACCCCTGACTTTGTGAACTGACCTACCCTCACAACGGACATTGAGTAGTGGACAGTGCGGTTAATCTGTCTCTGCTTAGCTAATTAGGTGGGACTAATTAGGGGGCGGCTGTTACAAAGGGTCAGATTAAACCGAATATATATATTTATTTATGGATATATATTTAATAGTATTTGTATATCGTTTGATATCCCTTGTATATTCTTTGTACATATACACGGAATATCCCTTTACCTGGTACAGGACAGACCATAATATTCGTTCTCCTATTGGAAGCGATCCCCTAGGCGCCAGTGACTTACCCCCTAGAGCCGACTTGAAAGCTGCCGACGAACATGTCCCAACTAGCCCCGGTTCCGCGTAGGAATACGGCTACCGAAATACGAATGGTACTATTTGTCCACCGTGCATATAAATAGGGCGCAAGAAATGTAGAACTCCTCTTAGTCCCTTGTCCCGTTCAGTCTCGTTCAGTTCCAGTTATCCAAGTGACGTCTCTCCCCACTACGCAACGTGGGCAGAGTAGGGCTCGCATCGCCCCAAGATAGAGTCTCGTGTTATCCTACTACGTTTGTTTAACGTATCGTTCGCTCCCTACTAGTAAAAGCCTTCATTACGAGTCAAAGACCACGTGAAGTGGGTAATTGTGTGTCTACATAGAGCACTTATTGCCGCGTGCTAATAAGGATAGTAACGTCAAGTTCAACTGTGAACTACCGTGCACCACGGAGGATACCTACACCGGTGATTGCAGAGCCACCTTCCGGCAGGATTATTGCTTTTGACTGTGGCTGCTGGAGCAGAGAACCGCCTACCCCGCTGCTACTGTGGGATCTACACCGGCCCGTGAGGACATCACTCGAGCCCGTCTCTGTCGGAGCAGAGACTCCACGGCTTCATCTGCGGCGCGCACCCTAGGATTACAGCTGCTGCTTTCCACGCTGACACAGGGGTGATATCGCCTCCGTGGACCCTTGACTTTGTATAGAGCATTGCCTCCCCCTGCTGGCTTACAACCGGTAGTACCCCCCTTTCAGTATCTCCAGTATCTCCCCTGAGTACCATAGATAATTACTAATATTCATTATTGATTTGCCTATGCACATTCTATTTGCCTTATAAGCGCAATTAAAGTATTGTTATAATATCCTCTGATGTAATAAATATTCTAAACGAGTATTTGTGTGGAAACCGTGTTATTGTGGAGAAGTTCTCATCTGATATACCTGTGTACGGTACGGCCAGTAATGTACATAAGACGGTAGTAGTTTAATGATACTAATACTTGATTAATACAGTCAGGGAATTGTACCCCTCAGTTACAGTTTCCATCAACAAGAATAACAGAAAATGTGGATTCATATTGATTACCAAGCCACTCTCAAATCATTCTTGAATTTATGGATTTAACATTATGTGTCACAGGCAGCCCCTAGGAAAAGTTACAAGAAGGCTGACGTTACCAGGTAAGACTCTTAATTCAATGTGGTAAACTCATTAGTGGGAAAATTCAATTCACATCGACAGTAATTACAAATAACTTTGGTTGTGTGGACAGACCCATCTGGCAGGGCTTTGTAGCTGAACTTGCCATTCAAAATACTTTTTTCTCTATTCATTGCTATTTGCTATCGGCATCCGACTTAACGTTACTAGCTGATTCCTAAACTACGGTCAAGGCAAAAAGACATCATAAATAGAATTTGCGTTAACTCGTTATCGTGTTAACTTTGACAGCCCTAATATATATACTATACTATATATATATTAGGGATGTCCGATATTATCGGCCTACCGATATTATCGGCCGATATTGGCATTAAAATGTGATATCGGAAAATATCGGTATCGGTTTTAAAAATTATTATAATTTTTATTTTTTTATTTTTTACATTTCTATAACCTTTATTTACCCAGGCAAGCAAGTAAGAAAAAATTCTGATTTTATTTATTGTCAAAAGTATGCATAATGTTGTGTTAATTCCACAACAAGAGATATGTAATGTTAATTACCCTGCATATATCAATATCGGTTGATATCGGTATCGGAAATTAAGAGTTGGACAATATCGGTATATCGGTATCTGTAAAAAAGCCAATATCGAGCTTCCCTAATATAATATAATATATATATGTCTAGCTGTAGTTAGCCAAATGTAGCAAGCTATATACCTGTGGTGATTTTATCTTATTCTATCTGTGACACATCAACATAATGCTTTTGGACTACAACTAATTTACATTTAGTCATTTAGCTGACACTTTTATCCAAAGCAACTTACAAGTTCTGTACAACAAGTCAGCAGGAAGGGTACAACTCTGGCAGCTAAGGGGAAGTAATAGTGTTCCTCAGTGTTGAACTTCAGTGCTAGTCTTGAATGCATAATAGTATATACATATTAGAATAATATGTAGTAATACAGCCAAGGTAGATTACTAAGTAGCAGAGTGCATACTAGTGAAAGACAGTACAAAGGTTTGTTTATTTATTTATTTCTTAATTTCAGATATTGATTGAAGAAGTGTGTTTTACCTTCTTGCTGTATTGCAGTTAGGCAACTGTTACCCAGATCCACATGGACAGTATGAAGGCTTTGTCCCTGCTAGAGTCTAAGCAATAACTTTGTGAATATATGTAAATATATGTTGATTTATATTTCCCCTCAGGAGTGCACTTTGTATTGTTCTGTGTGTTACACAAAATGAAAAATGCCTTTTCTTTCATTACACTTACAGCATAAACTAAAAAGCTTTATCATTCTGTTTACATGCTGCAGAAATAATGACAAGCAAATTAGGCTATGACAATTTACACACAACCTCTGGCACCCGAAGGAACAATGGCCAGTTCACAACTGCAATTGACATGCGTGTCATGGCTGATACAAGCTCTCTAGACATGAAGGATACATGCTCCGCTGCCGTTGTTACTGTATGTGTATTGGCTCATCAATCACCAGAGGACAGCTCTAGCAAACGGACAGCAGGGCACATCGTTTGTGGGAATGACTGGGTGAGCGAGTCTCCAGGCCTCAAAAGCCTGATCACTATTCTATCACTCATGCCTCAGAGGGGGGGTCACATTCTAAGACATTTACAGTGTCAAGAGCTTTCTTATAACATACTGGGGCATAGGGCTGTCCCTGACTAAGGATTTGGATGGTCGACTAGGATTGGCCAAAATTTGCCGTTAGTCGACTATTGGTCGACTTAAAAAAATATATATATATATATATATATATATAATAATTTTAAACTTTTTTTTTCTTTTTTTTATCATTCCATTTGGGCTGTGGGGGGTGCTTAATGTCTGAAGGAGTCGACTGAAGGCTTCTTGTCCTCTGCAAAAGCATGCAATTGGTCCACTGATGGATACATCTAGATATTTGTCTAGTCTAGTGTGTTCATTAGATGGGTGAAATCCTCTTTCAGTGCCTCTGTGCCTGTTTTCGTAGGCAGTTAGCCTCTGGTATGCGTGCCATTAGCGTTAGCCACGCTTCTAGGCCTCTTTTCTTTTGGAAAAAACTATAAAAAAATAAAAATTAAATAAAAAATAATTTATTATATTCGACTAAGAGGTTGGCCAGTCGACTACGGCTCCTTTCGACCGATTAGTCGACTAATGGATTAATAGGGGTCAGCCCTAGTGGGGAGACAGTGGCTCAGAAGGTAGAGCAGTCGTCTGGTAATTGGAAGGTTCCCGGTTTGATTCCCACTCCTCCCGGGACAGCGTGTCAAAGTGTCCTTGAGCAAGACACCCCCTAACTGCTCCCGATGAGCAGGTTGGCAACCTTGCATGGTTGCCTCCACCGTCGTTGTGTGAGTGAATGGGTGAATGCAAAGCACTATGGACAAAATAAATATATAAATACCATTTACCATTTACGCCGGTCTAAATCACATTGCATGCGTGCACGACAGAGGATAATAGTGATGATCTAGCATGATTTCAGGAAGATCCGATAATCAGGCGAAAAATGACAACATGTTTATTGAATTACACAAAAACGCTGTTTTCGTGTCTTTTCCCTGGAATTGCTCAGAAGCGGCCGGACTATGTTCATATTCAAAACGGTATAAAACGGAAATGTACGGATGGAAAAATTATCTGTTTTTTGCACGTTGACCAGAAGCAGCTCAATGAGACCCGACGGCGTTATTAGACCCATAGCTATACTATAAAATATAGGTTTAGGTCTACAAAGTACAACTACGTTTACATGGGGTTAATGGACGGGGTCACTTCCCGTAAGGGGCGTGGCACTAAATGTGTTAATAACCTCCACTTTCACACCCAACTGTCTCAAAAAGTCATTTTCAAACAATATTTTTTTACACAGCTTCAGCTCAGAGCTGGGGCTACAGGCTGTCAGTAGTATAAAAACATACATTCACAGATTTTTTTTTCTTTCTGCTGCCAGCAGATTCTATACATGTCCCTGTTTTAGCAATAGCCACACTACAGGAACTATCACTGAGCTAACGTTTTACATATTGACCTAACCGGACCATGCATCGTTAGCTGCTAACTTAAACCGTTCATGTACCCTTCTGTGATGGATTTCTATTATTATGCTAGCTACTACAACACGTGTGTGTGTGTGTGTGTGTGTGTGTGTGTGTGTGTGTGTGTGTGTGTGTGTGTGTGTGTGTGTGTGTGTGTGTGTGTGTGTGTGTGTGTGTGTGTGTGTTTGCCATATATATATATATATATATATATATATATATATATATATATATATATATATATATATATATATATATATATATATATATATATATATATGTGGCGGGTGGCATTAATGAGAAAGGAGGAGGGAAAGGAGCAGGTTCCGTTATAGGGGGCTACCTGCGGGAGGAACGTTAGTTGGAATTGTTTGTTGCGGCCGGTGCAGTGAGGTAGGTGCACACCTCACTCCGGGATGCAGGAACAAGCATTACACACTACGGTAGGCATTGGTAGTATTATGGTTTAGGAATAGCGGGTTTTAATATGTGCTGTGCAATATGTGTGACATGGAGTGTTTGTTCCAGATCACTTGCCTGCGGTTCCCAGCGGGATTGAAGGTAGTCGGTAGGATAATAGGACCACCGACGGACCAGGTATTTTAATGTAGCACTTTGTTTTAGCATGTAATGTTGTCTAATAATTATGTGTGTTATTGTTTTAATAATAAAGTGTTTTAATACTGTTGTGTTTGTTTCCCGGCAGAGCACCAGTGGTCCAGCTGCTCTTGTCGTGAAACACGTTTTTAGTTATTGTTTGGTAGTTATAATTATGTCTAATCCGCCCAGGCCAGTGGGCCGGTAGACGGGCAAAAAGAATTGGGTCTTGCCCTTGGGGCGGATTAGTTTTCTTTATCTACGTTTGTTTGTTTATTGGTGTGTCCGTTTCCCCCCCCACCATAACACCAACCCATGTACCAGGTACCTCTCTCAAACATGAATACGGGCAGGCCTAGTGTGCCATATTATATGGATGCCGTGGTTATGCACACGTGTGCCAATGTTTGATAAAGTTGAATCACCGAGTGGTATGATATCCGTTTACTTCATTGTGAGAAGTTTGATATCTCCTTTTTATACAGTTCTTGAAGTGGTATTTATTGATGTGTGATAAAGTTTCCTTCATTGTGTGAAGTGCTATTTATTGACATTTGATATCGTTATGAAGTGCTATTTATTGACATTTGATATCATTCTCCTTCATTGTGTGAAGTATCACCAGGTTGCCGTGAATCAAACCCTGCCCGGTCAATGCTGATTGGGGTTCCTGACATGAGGTTGAAGTGGGCTTATAGTATTTTCATCCACCCCTTTTTATATAATAAATACTGTTGTTAAATTAACTATATATATATAGTTACATACAGTATATAATGTCAAAGCAAGCCATAGACTATTGTCATGGATTTTGTGTGCAAATGTCATGTGTAAATTAATCAATGAGGCCTTCCATGATTTAACCTGAGAATTAGCCTCATCATCATGAAACTGCTTGATTAATATTAACATTTGTACATCATATTCAGGCACTGGTCATGTGGCAGATGTGTGATTTCACTTCAGTTCACGGTACAGTTATTTATAATGCATAATTAATTATCCTCCAAAAGTCCAATAAGGATCCAACCATGGGAAATAAATATATTAGGCAGACTCCCTACAAACACCACAGAACTCCAGAGAACACCCAGGCTACGAGGGGCGTGTGTAGTAGCGATCAGATGTGAACCTGCACACCTGTGGTTAGTGAATTAATGCGTGGACCAGAATCAATCGGCTCATCATTATGTACAGGAAACATCTTGGTGGCAGCCTGGCAGGAGATCCATTAGGTATTCAATCAATTAACCGAATGCAAATTAACTAAAAGAACATGAAGAGAGTGACCGGAGTCCTCGCAATCGCACAGACATCCGATCTAATCTAATAGGTAAAACGTGTAAGGTTGCAGGTCGTCTTCTCAATCTATTACAGACAGGATGTTGGCTCATCTATTAATATATACTGTATATATTTACTTTTTGTTTTGCTCTTCCTCAGGGGTGAAATGGACAGTGAGGATGACTAATGAGAACTGTGGAGACACCATCATTGGTGCTGGCTGGAAAATCCTTTTAATATAATTGAACAAACATGCAAGTGCAAGTGGAGCGCTAGTGACAGAAGGCACATCAAATGTTGTGAGATAGGCCAGCCCATCGAATAACTGTGTGATGCCTTCCATCTGTGGAGATCCTACTTTCATTTGTGAACATCTTCTTCCCCAGAGTCTCACAAGAACATTGTTATCGGTTTAATTTTGGTGTGGCCCCAGAGATAATGCATGCTAGCCTAGTTTTAGCACAAGGACTGGAAGCAGTAGTTTCAAGTTCAAGTTTCTTTAATAGTTGTCATACACAAGTACAGAATACTTTTATACAAAATGCTTCTTACTGTTACGCTCCAGAGACTGTGCAAGACAAGATAGTATGAAATAAAATAACATAGTATAGCATGTAAATTAGAAGTAAAAAATGAGGTCACAGTGTTCAGTAGGAAGCAGCTAGTCTCGCTCTGTCTAAAATAAAGAAATACAACTTCCAACGACTCCCAAGACAGATGCACAGAGATGAATTCAATCTTCTCGCCCGACTCCGGGGCAGATGGCAAATTAAAGATGCACTTTGCCAAGAAACAATGCCGATTTATTGTGCACATAATCTCACACACACAGTCTTTGAGAGGAAATTAGATAGATAGATATTTGTATTTGTCCACTTTCATGGACATTTGTCTTTGGTTTCACCATGGTTGCAATCAACAAGACAACACAATACAAACACCACACAGGCACAAAAAACATTGACCCAAAACAGCCCAATACATAGACAAAAAAGAAACAACAAAAACAGGGACAGAGCTTCAGCCTTCAGGTACCTAACCAGTAGCATGGTTAACATTTTAATCTAATAATTCATCTGAGCAATGGCATGTGGGATGAAGAACTTCTTAAATATGTTTTTTTTGGAGCTGGAGGAACTCTATAGCGCCTTCCAGATGGAAGCATGTCAAACTCACCATGAATGGGATGCAAAGGATCCGACAATATTCATTGAGCCTTGTCCCTATTCCGAATACATACATACATACAACTCAGTCTATTGTCTTTGTGGTTTCCCTATAACTTTACTGGCCATGTTAACAATCCTTGCCAATTTGTTCTTATTCTTGTCCCTAAGGTTTCCATATACCAGGTTGAGATATCAAACGTTATCACACTTTCAACAAGACTTTTATTGTATAAGTATAAAGTATAATAAATCGCAAATTACTTTGGGTATGCAATTGTCAGGTGTTTTATGCTAAATGTGGGGTATGCTTGGGGATATATAAAACGTTATACACTGTGTTATCTTCATTTTAATGGTAAATAGGTTGTGCGGCTTCCTAGTGGAAGGCAGAGTAAAATAAATCAGTTTTAAGGCTGGCCTTGAAGGCAGCAAGGGAGACTGAGGCCTTGATGGATCCCGGCAGCTGATTCCACAGGCGCGGCCCCAGTGTGGAAAAAGCACGGTGCCCCATGGTTGACAGCCTAGTGTGTGGGATGGCGAGGAGGTTTTGGCTGCCAGATCTGAGTGTCCTGGATGCAGGTTGAGGGGAGAGGAGGTCCTGGAGATAGGTTGGGCCGGAGTGGTTTATGGCCTTATAGACCAGCAGGAGAACCTTGAAGCTGATCCGCTGGTTTATTGGCAGCCAGTGAAGGGAATGGAGGACTGGGGTGATGTGTTGTGTTTTCCGGGTTTTGGTGAGGACACTGTTTGTTCTGGACATACTGTAACCTCTGGATGGTTTTGGAGGGAAGGCCTGCCAGCAGAGAGTTACAGTAGTCGATGCGGGAAGCCGGGAACTGAAAAATGCATGGACCAGTTTTTCGGCGTCAGACTGGGAGAGTGAGGGTCTGAGTTTGGAGATGTTCCTCAGGTGGTAGAAGGAGGTTTGACAGACTTTTATGTGTGCAGCCATCGAATGATAGTGATGAGTCCAACTTTACACCCAGGTTGGTGACAAGTGAGGAGAGGGGGATGGAGTGATTGTCAATGGTGATATGGGTGATACCGGCCTGTTTGGTTTGATGGGGGGTGCCGATGAGGATGGCTTCGGTCTTACTGCCATTGAGCTGCAGGGAGTTACAAAGAGGTTTGAACACACTGAAATAAAATATTTGCTCCTTACTGTTGACTTGTTGCCAGATGCCTGTTTTTGGGTTCCAGCTGAGAGGTAGGAGCTGGAATACATAACGGTTACATATTTATTTATTGTTATTTGCACTTACAAACATACATTCTGGAATAAAATAAGTAAAAGAAGAACAGTTCAAATGTGCAGGAAAGGTCAAAAAGCCGAGGGGCTTATAGGCGACCCCCACTCTTAATAGAATAAGCGACCCCCCCCCCCTCTTAATAGAATAACTACACAGAAACCCCACACACACACACATTATGCACAAACACACATGCACATATCCCTCTCTCATACACACAGATACATACAATACAGCATTATATAACAATTATACTATTGGGCGGGAAAAGACTACTCACAAATTCTACTCACAGGATCTGTAGTTTTTTTTCTTTTCTTTTTGAGCATTTATTGCTTTTATTCCTGGTCAGACATGACCGACAGATGAGGAGAGGGTGAATGGGAGAAGAGGCGGGGAAGACATGCGACAAATGTCACCGGGAGCGGGACGCGAACCCGGGACGGCCGCGTAGGTGTGCGATGCACTAACGTGGTGCGCCACAAGGGCGCCCCCTGTAGTTCTTTTTTAAGATTGATTTTAAATGTATTTAAAGTGGAACATGTTTCTGTTTGATTTTTTATATCATTCCACATCACTGCACCTTGATAGACAAATGAGAATTTGGCAACAGAGGTCCTACAGAAAGGAATGCGTAAGTAATTTTTTCTTCTTGTGAGATGTGCATGATAATAATGAAAATTCAACTCAAAATAACGTTGAAAGAAGTTAGGTAAAGATGAAGGGAGACCAATTACTTTATACATACTAAGAACACACTCATTGTACCATATCTATCATATTGTGTTGAAACCTGGGAAAATACTTATAAAAGCAACTTACAAAAGATATGCACACTGCAAAAAAGAGCCAGACGGATAGTACATCATGGTAGATATTTAGATCACACAAATAGTCTGTTTGTAAGGAGTCAAACATTAAAATTCATGGACTTAATCAAATTCAAATCTGCACAAATTATGTTTCTGGCAATAAAAAAACAAATTACCAAGCAACATTAAAAAAAATGTCATGGCTAGAGAGAGTGTTTATAATTTTAGAGGGACATTAGCTTTAAAGCACAACTCTTAAAAGTATGTGCATTGCAGTTTGTGGGGTATCACTCTGGAATGGTCTGGATGCGAATATAAAATTAAGCAAAAATATCAATCAATTTAAAGGTATAGCTATAAACAAGCACTTATGGACCCATATAAGAGAGAGGAGCTTGAGCAGTAATGTGACTGCCTATTATTTTTTTCTCATTTGGATATTTGGATATATAAAAAACTACTTTTATTTTATTTTTTATTATTTGTTATATTATTTTAATTTTTATTAAATTATAATGTCAAATATTGTAAGGAAGGGGCAGGGCTTGATAAGTTGTTTTACTTCCCCCTGTTCCTTCTCGAACACTTATTGTAGGGAAATAGTATTTGACTATTTACCTTTTTGTTTTTTAAACTTGTTTTATGTTTCTATGTTCGAGACAAATAAAAATCAAATCAAATCAACCCCTGTTTGGTACTTGTTGACCTCATAAATTGTGAGTAGTTCAGTTGTTTAAATAATGTTTTGGTTGGGGCTAAATAAGATAAATAAAATATCCTGAAGTCTTATGTATTACAGGTCCAAAGTTTATAAAAAATCCCACGGAAAATGTGTGTTTAACAAAGGTTTTTGTAATGTGTGTACCGCAATAATTCAGCATGATTATCAGTCAACTGTGTCCCTCTCCCCCCTCTTCCATTTCAGCCATACCTGCTCAGACGATTGCAGTACGACAGCAAACAGGAACCAGGCGGGGGGATGGAAAATCAGGATATACTGTACTGTATGCTTGAGGGGGTTTTCAATAGGGCCTATTAGAATAATAAAGAGGAGATTATCACAATATTTATTTGAATCCATAACATTATGGAGGGAATGATAGAGATAGATTTTGTGTTTGTGTTTGTGTGTGTGTGTGTGTGTGTGTGTGTGTGTGTGTGTGTGTGTGTGTGTGTGTGTGTGTGTGTGTGTGTGTGTGTGTGTGTGTGTGTGTGTGTGTGTGTGTGTGTGTGCGTGCGTGCGTGCGTGCGTGCGTGCGTGCGTGCGTGCGTGCGTGCGTGCGTGCGTGCGTGCGTGCGTGCGTGCGTGCGTGCGTGCGTGCGTGCGTGCGTGCGTGCGTGCGTGTGAGAGTCTTGTCTTGCATAGATTTTCTCTCTCCGTTCCACTCTTTCAAACAGGAATCATGCACTCTGTCATTTTCAACAAGAGCGTCTGAGAAGCTAAATCCCATCCGCTTTAATGAGAGTAGAACAGACTCACAGCAGAGTGACAGTAGAACAAGCTCACAGCAGAGTGAGAGAGTAGAACAGGCTCACAGCAGAGTGACAGTAGAACAGACTCACAGCAGAGTGACAGTAGAACAGACTCACAGCAGAGTGGATGAGAGTAGAACAGGCTCACAGCAGAGTGGATGAGAGTAGAACAGGCTCACAGCAGAGTGGATGAGAGTAGAACAGGCTCACAGCAGAGTGGATGAGAGTAGAACAGGCTCGCAGAAGTGCTGTTAAAGTGTCCCTCAGTAAGACAATGAACCCTCAAACTGCTACCTGTATCAAGTAAAAGATAATAATAATAAATCCCAGGTTGAGTGTGCATGAAAGAGACCAGCCTTGAGACAGGAACACAATATTGTACGTACAGTATAGATGGTGGAGGCAACACAGACCACATCTTGTGACTCATTGCCAGGGAAGACGTCATATGGTATGAGCAGTATCCTGTCATCCTACGTGGAGGACAAGATAGCCTTCGTGAAAAATCACATGATACATAATTAATATTACATATCATCAAAGGCAGCGCAAATATTTTGCAGAAAGTGACTCATTGCTAGGCGGAAAATAATATGATATGGAGTATGTGTAGCATTCAGTCATCCTATGACAAAATATCCATCACACAAAATGACGTGAAACATAGTATTACCAAAAACAAATATGATCAAAATCAGCAGAGGCGGTGCAGATAAAATATTTTGCAGAATATTACTCATTGCTAGGGGGAATATATTATATGGTATGAATAGCATACAGTCATCCTAGGACAAAAGCCCCTGCCATTTTCCCCCAGATCTGGAGGGAAGATCTTTATAACCAAGCCCAAGAGGAAGAAAATAATGATCTCAAGGGAAGATCTTTATAACCAAGCCCAAGAGGAAGAAAATAATTATCTGAATTATCTGAAGGGAAGATCTTTATAACCAAGCCCAAGAGGAAGAACATATTTTAAATAACATTAAAGTGGTGATGTGGAACTGGAGAGGTTAATCATGAGGTCAAATCTTCATGATTGATACAAATGTATTGTTAAAACATGGCTAATCAAATACAATTTAGATCAGCAGTTCAGTAGAGGACTTGACTTTCTCTGGCCAGGAGACTGGGTCAAACACCCCCCCTCAATCTGGGGCGGGATGACCAGGTGAGGGGAGAGGAAAGGAGGATACAGGAGGGAGGGATGACCAGGTGAGGGGAGAGGAAAGGAGGATACAGGAGGGCGGGATGACCAGGTGAGGGGAGAGGAAAGGAGGATACAGGAGGGCGGGATGACCAGGTGAGGGGAGAGGAAAGGGAGGATAGAGGGGGGAGGGATGACCAGATGAGGGGAGAGGAAAGGAAGATACAGGGGGGAGGGATGACCAGGTGAGGGGAGAGGAAAGGAGGATAGAGGGGGGAGGGGAGGTGTTAACAAAAGGCCTTGAAAGGAAATTCCACAGTGGTATTAATAATAGAATACAGTATATTATACTACATAAAATAGTAGAGTGATAATGGTGTGGATATAGTGTGTGTGCAGCTGATGTGCTTGTGTGTGATTGTGTGCACATAGTTCCATCGGTGTGTTAAGTTAAATTTAACCTGTCCTTTATTAATCCCCTTGGGGACTAGTTTCCACGGCATTTGACCCATTATTTATAACTATTCAGGAGCAGTGGAGCAGCAACACAGTGTGGCGCCCGGCCCGGGACCAACTCCAGTTATAAAGCCAGTACCTTGGTCAAGGGACCAACTCCAGTTATAAAGCCAGTACCTTGGTCAAGGGACCAACTCCAGTTGTAATGCCAGTACCTTGGTCAAGGGACCAACTCCAGTTGTAATGCCAGTACCTTGGTCAAGGGACCAACTCCAGTTGTAATGCCAGTACCTTGGTCAAGGGACCAACTCCAGTTATAATACCAGTACCTTGGTCAAGGGACCAACCCCAGTTGTAATGCCAGTACCTTGGTCAAGGGACCAACTCCAATTGTAATGTCAGTACCTTTGTCAAGGGACCAACTCCAGTTGTAAAGTCAAGATTCAAGATTCAAGAGGTTTATTTATCACATACATAACAGGGCATACAGTGAAATGCGGTTGGCATGCCCGCTTCAATTGTGCAAGGATACAATAGTAAATAAAATAAGTAGAAGATGATAAAGTAGACATAAAATAGAAATGATAAAATAGTTACATGTTAAATAAATCCTGAGATAATTGCAATACAATGTTGAGCTACGATTTAAAGGCTTAAGGGTCCTATGTACACTACTATACAATATACAGTTTTACTTTTATGTCCCTATGCTATACTTGCTATTACTAACTATACTATGCAATAATCACAACAAGTTATTTTCTTACCCTTCTTTTAAAGTGTCCTTTTCTTGTGTGTTTAAAATGACCTGTGGTGCGTTTGGTGTGAGCGAGTGCAGAATGTGTGTTGTGTGTGTGTATGTGTGTGTTCATGTGTGCTTGTGTGTGGAGAGATCAGTGTTCTGATGGCCTGAGGGAAGAAGCTAAACCTTAGTCTCAAGTTTCAAGTTTCAAGTTTCTTTATTAGTTGTCATACAGAAGTACAGAATACTTTTATACAAAATGCTTCTTTCTGTTACGCTCCAGAGACTGTGCTAGACAAAAATAGATAAGTATAAAATAAGTATAGCAAGTATAAAATAGAAGTCAAGTACGTGGACAAAAGTCTTTCTGTTTTTGCTGCGTATATGCGGAGGTGCTTGCCTGACCGCAGCAGCTTGAACAGGCTGTTGTTGGGGTGGTGAGGGTCTTTCATTATTCTGCAGGCTCTGGATTTGCACCTCCTGTTGTATAAGTCCTGCAGGGGTGGTAGCGCAATACCTGTAGTACGCTCTGCTGAGCGCACCACTCTCTGTAGGGCCTTCCTGTCCTGGGCCGTACTGTTTCCAAACCAGGCGGTGATGTTTCCAGTCAGAATGCTCTCTACAGCCCCAGAGTAGAAGGACTGGAATATCTTCCCTGATACTCTGAACTTCCTTAATTGTCTCAGGTGGGAGAGGCGCTGTTTTCGCCTTTTTTACCACAGTGTCTATGTGAGTTGTCCATGTCAGGTCCTCTGTGATGTGGACTCCCAGGTACTTAAAACTGCTCACCCTGTCTACGATAGCCCCATTTATCCACAGTGGCTTGTGTGTCCCCTGCGCGTGTTGCTTTTTAACAGTGGAGGAGTGCAAGAATGTGACAATGTGACCATGTGACCGCGGCAGCGCGAGAGAGCGGCAGTGCGGAAATAGGCTGTCTATTGCCATTCTCTAAGACAAACGCTAACCTTACCCAGCTCCTTAACAGCGCCTAAACTTAACCTTTATAACCTTAACCAACTCCGAAACAATGCCTAACCTTAACCTTAACCTTAACCATGCCTAACCTTAACCTTAACCATAGAAAGAATATTGCCATTCTCTAAGACAAACTCTAACCTTAACCAGCTCCTTAACAGCGCCTAAACTTAACCTTTCTAACCTTAACCAACTCCGAAACAATGCCTAACCTTAACCTTAACCTTAACCATGCCTAACCTTAACCGGCGAAAGAATACATGTTAAAAAAATAAAAATAAAAAAAAATTATGGGATTTGAACTTGAAACCAACAGACCGCAGGACCGCAGGACCGCCACGCTGCCAGGTGAGCTAAGCTTCGAATGAGAATCATGGCGGTTTACGGCTAAATAATGCCGCAAGCTCTGCCGCTCCGCTCCGCGGCAGAGCTCCGCTCTGCGGTTGCCGCGCCTGCCGCGGGGCGTGTCGCAGCCAATCAGGGAAAACGCGGAAGCATTCGGCGCACTCCTTCGCTGTTAATAAGCAATAGGCGTCCCCTGCTGTATTCTCCTAATATCCACGATCAGCTCCTTGGTTTTTCCAATGTTCAGGAGTAGGCTGTTATCCCGGCACCAGCATGCCAGTACATCAATCTCCTCCCGGTAGGCCTTGTTAGAGATCAGCCCCACCACCACTGTGTCATCCGCAAACTTCACTATGGAGTTGGAGCTGAACCTGGCCACACAGTCATGTGTGTACACTACAGTGAATACAGCAGGGGGCTGAGAACACAGCCCTGGGGGGACCCGATACTCAGGGTGATTGGGTTGGAGGTATGTCCCCCCGGCCTGTCACTCAGAAAGTCCAGGATCCATGTGCTCAGAGCGGAGTTTTGACCCAGATCGATCAACTTGTCAACCAGTCTGGTGGGGACTATGGTGTTGAAAGCTGAACTATAGTCAATGAACAGCAATCTCACATAGCCCCCCTTCTGACTGTCAAGGTGAGAAAGGGTGTTGTGCAGTACCTGGGAGACAGCGTCGTCAGTGGACCTGTTTGTCCTGTATGCAAACTGCAATGGGTCCATGGTACTAGGGAGGGAGGCACAGATGTAATCCTTGACCAGCCTCTCAAAGCATTTCATGACCACAGTACAGTACCTTGGTCAAGGGCAATGGCAGGAGTATTATATACCTAGCATACATGTATTTTGGTGTGGGAGGAAACTTTTACAATTTACATTTATCCAAAGCCACTTACAGATTGTGAACAACAAGTCACCAGGAGGCGTGAATATTTTAGGCAACCAACTTGTGTTTAGCGTTTCTCTGATTGGCCAATACGCCCATGTGACCACGGCAGCGCGAGAGAGCGGCAGCGCGGAAATAGGCTGTCTATTGCCATTCTCTAAGTCAAACTCTAACCTTAATCAGCTCCTTAACAGCGCCTAAACTTAACCCTTCTAACCTTAACCAACTCCGAAACAATGCCTAAACTTAACCGGCGAAATGAATGCACGTTAAAAAATATTGCTATTCTCTAAGTCAAACTCTAACCTTAACCAGCTCCTTAACAGCGCCTAAACTTAACCCTTCTAACCTTAAGCAACTCCGAAACAATGCCTAACCTTACTCCGAAACAATGCTTAAAGTTATGCCTAAACTTAACGGCGAAAGAATGCGAATGCACGTTAAAAAAAATTAAAATTAAAAATGAAGGGAATCGAACTAGCCAGCAACGAGCCGTAGGATCCACAGCCATGCAGCGTTGCCAATTGAGCTATTTCTGGATACTGAATAAGGGGCGGTTACTGGCATATAATGCTGCCGCGACGGAACTCCGCCGCGGGGGCGTGGCTAGACGCAAGTTGGGCGTGGTAGACACAAGTTTGTTGCCTTTAATATTTAGGCCACCAGGAGGGGTACATCTCTGGCACCTAAGGGTCAGTGGTATTGTTCGTCAAATTGTGTCGAACTTGAGTGTCACACTCTGAGTGCATAGTAGTATAGACATTTAGCAAGATAGGTAGTAGTATAAGAATAGTAGCATAGTAGTAAGGTACATAATAGTAAAAAGACGGTAAGTGAGTAAGGGTTATGAAAAAGGTTTTTTCTTTCAGATTATTGTTTGAAATAGGTGTGTCTTTAGTCGACAGTGTAAAATTGGCCGGGTTTTAGTTGTCCTGACTGTGGTGGGGAGTTCGTTCCACCATTGTGGAGTGAGGACAGAGAATAGACTCCTTCTCTTTGATAACGCCTCGCAGTGCTCTGATAGGAGTGGGTCTGAGGTGGCCAGAAGATGTAGAGCGTATGGGTCTTTCCGTTCCCCTCACTGCACGGTATGCCAAGCCAAGGATTTGTGTGGCAATGGGAAGCCAGTACAACTCTCTGAGAAGTGGGGTAACGTGGGCTGAATTTGGTAAATTGGAGATCAGGCGGGCCAATGAGCTGTAGCAGCTTGGTGGCGGTAGCCGGTAAACCAGCTAGCAGTGCATTGCAGTAGTCGAGGTGAGACATGACTGTTGATTGCAGGAGGAGTTAGGTGTAATACCCCTGAAATGGGAGGAAATGCACAGAGAGACAACATACTGGCTCCCATCGAAGTGTATTGATCATTACAGGCATACAATCAACACGAACATACGAGCTGCATTTTAAACATCTCTTATCAAACGTCTCTCAAATATATTTATATATTTTACATTCACTCAGCTATGGTATAAAACCATCTTACTGCTTCACACTTAAAATAAACAATTTCTTGTCAGTTGTCATCCCATTAACTTCCAATAACACAAATACCTTGGTCCGCACATTCATCTCAGCGTATACTCAGTTGCCATGGTAACCGAATTAACATACATCAATATGTTAGCCGTAAAATAATCCAATTTGGTAGCACTTAATATTACAGTGCATTCTAATCAAATAGTAATACACATTCGACAAAGCATTGCCTTGGTTGCCACAGTAACGGGTAGGTTAATTAAGTTGGCTTAATGCACTAAGAATAAAATAAACCACTTTGCCAGCACTTCACATTACAGTACGCTGTGGAAATAATCACTGTTTAGTGTTTACACTCCCCACTTACTGTAACTGTACCATGACGCACTCCCCACTTACTGTAACTGTACCATGTTCTACATATAACCTCATCTCATCATGCACCTTGTTGTGTGTCCTGTTTCTTTTTCCTCATTATTATATTCAGAGTTAATTATATTGTTTACACTGTCTTTCTTCTATTATAACCCTGCCCATTTGATGTTCCCAAATCATATTCAGAAAGTATCACAGAGACTTCTATTGACCAAGGAATTAGTTATTATTAGTAAGACACAACATTTCCGTAGCAATCCGAAGTGACATTGACCACCAGACTCTTTCTCTTAAGGCATTAACTGGGTTAATTAATATAAATGTTATATTGTAACTGTCTAGTTACACATTGGTTCCGAAACATGTATGTTCCAGGCTGCAATAAAAACTTTGAATCTGAGAGCTCTGGTCAGCGAAGCCGGCGATGCGAGCGATTATTATTGGTTTTTAATGACAAACCAATTACATAATCCAACATATGTGTAAAGGCACACACAACATATTCCAGTTAACGGTATATTTTTTTAATGATTCGTTATGGCGTAATCAATACTTCCATGCGTGTAAATTGCGTTCGCGACCTCCATGTTTTGGGGGTATTCATCAGAAAACTCGGATCCGGGATTCGGCTCCCATCCGTCGGGCAAGAACTGTGGGTTTTCAGCCTCTCTCTCTGGAGCTTAACGGAGTTTCGATTGCTGGCTAGAGGAGCTTGTCGCGGCTCATGCGCATGCGCTCGCTCGGCCAATCAGAGAGGGGTCTGCAGAAATGGGCTCAACCAATCAGAGAGGGGTCTGCAGAAATGGAGCTACGAAAAGTAGAGACGCAGCCCAGTCCCTGTCATTGTGTTACGCTGGTACAAACGGACAGAATTAGCACAGCTGAAGGCCTGGATTCTCAATTAGAATGAACACATGGCCACTAATGAGAGGCAGTACATAATTACACACCCTGCCTAGGGTTGATGTACACAGGATATAATGTGTATCCAATGATGAACCTATGAGTAAATAAGTACAGTACAAGAGAAAATCAGGATGATGTTGCTTGGTTTTATCTTCATCAGGGAATCCATTTATTATCACAACAAACAGAAATAAATAAATAAGCGCAATGTAAGAATAAGGTCAATGACAGGAGTGCACCTAGTATGCATGTATTTTATTGTGGGAGGATATGTTTTCAAAGAATCGTCCACATGTGGGCCCTTGGATGTTAACCTTTTCTCTGCCACGCTTATATCCATCCTTATACCTTCTTTGCAGGGCTATAACTTTTTAAATTGTATTGCTAAATTGACATTACTTTGGCCCATTCAACCTCAAGTATCTATCGTTTAGGATGTAGCAACGTTCTACTTTTTCATTCACATATTCATACTAAAATACGGTCTAAAGTATAAATATGTTTTTATCGTTTTCTGCAGCATTCTGCAGAACGTGATTTATAGCCCTAAATACATATATTACATCATCAAAGGTAGTTTGATACCGATTGACGTCATATTAAAACTTTAAATTGTGCAAGGTCCTAAGCGTCATGCCTCATCATCTGCTGGTGACCGGAGGGGGGGGGGGGGGGGGGGTTTATAAGTCCGTGGCCGACGTTAAATCATTTATGTAGTATGGGCGATACATAGATCACAGCAGTTTATATGGATCATATTATTCAAACACGCTAAAACTTACTGCACCTTCCTCTGACCGTTGGGTGGTCCGCATGGAGCAGAAAGTTCTCAATTATGGGATGTTGATATATGCCAAGTCAAGTCAAGTCAAGAGTTTTATTTGTCACGGCATACAAGTATACAATGAAATGCGGGTGGTCTTGCCCGCAACGATGTGCAATACAGTGGTACAACATATAATAGAATCCAATAAAAAAACAACATTGTGCAATAAACAGGTAACAGGTAACATGGTGGGACATCTCGGAAATGCGATCCATTTCCAGGTTGTATAATAATATATACATCCAAATCATGTTGTTTATCGAGTTATTTGCAACCGATCGATGTCCAGTGTATCAAGATGGAGTCCTGCTAACGATAGCGAGTGCCCAGACGAAATATGGGCCAGCACCACTTCCGGCGCGTCACTTCCTGTTTGGGCGATCCGCCGATCGGCCACCAGATGGCGCTCTTGAACCGTTGGAGAGTTGAGAGGAGATCAACAGGAGATCTCAAGACTCCGTGGGTAAAATATGATTGCCATCACAGATTTTTGAAATATTGATCTCAAAGACGCCTTACGGCGTCATTGGCAGATTACACATGGCGGAGAATGACGTGGAAACTCGTCCTTGGCGAATAAAGGGTTAAGAGGTCAATGTTTTTAAATATTTTTTTTTGTAGCCAAGAGTAAAGACCATAACCCTATCAAAAACAGTAGTCAAATTGTATATTTTCATTTTTACCGGTGTTTTATATGTTTTATCGGAAATACAAATGTATCGGAAAATGCTAATTATCGTAAAAACCGCAAGAAATGACTAAATCCAGATTCAACCCTGCCATTGGAAAGAGGAGCATTTTCCCTATCAATAGATGTATGATTTGGCCATAATAAGGTCAAGGTCAAGTTCAAGGTCAAATATGAATTTATAATTAAAGTCGATTATCATTAATTACTGTATCTACAAATCCTTCTGTTTAATCATCTTCCCGCGGTTCATTTGCTTAGATTTTTTGTACACATGATCTCAATAAGGTGGTGAATGAGCTCAGTGAGCATTTTCTCCTACCCGTATACATTTTTGATCATCATCATCAAAATCATAAATCATAATTAATCATAATTAATTTATTCATTATAATTTACTCAGCCTAGTAACAGACACAATATTTCTGACACAATATTTCTGACACCCTAGATGTTCCTAGATACCAAGAACATGCTAATTGACCTTGCAGAAGTGGAGCAATCTTCCATTTACTTAGGCATGTACCTTTTAGGCGAAAACGGTCTACAGATTAACAGGTTAAGTGATACTTTCTCTGCTCTCCCTTCAGATACGTTAACCTCCACCCTCCTTTCAGCCCTCTAAACCTCCTTCGACAAGCACTGCCCCCTCGCCAAGAAGCCTGCCATCCGCTCCACACCCAGACCATGGCTGATGGATGCAGTTAGAGAAGAAAGATAGAGCCTGAGAGCTGCAGAGAGGAAGTGCAAAAAAACCTGCCTCCCTGGTGACATCACCACCTATCATAACTTCTTGTTAGCATTCTTCAAAAACATCACTACTGCCAAAGCCTCTTTCTTTTACTATAAGATTGAGGCCTTGGCTAAGAACCTCCAAAAAATATCACGCCACCATGTCCTCCCTCCTCACTCCTCCTCCTCCCTCCACTCTCTCTGTGAAGGACTTTGCCTCCTTCTTTGAGAACATCTGCAACTGCTCCTACCAATCCCCACCCACTCCAAGTGCTGAATGAACAGGAATCTCATCTTTCACTTTGTCCTCTTTCTTTCTCCTTACAGACACTGTAGTTCTGACACTGGTAACATTGAACCCACTCCTCCAGACTATCACACCAGACATCCTCCCATTCCTGACTGCAGTCATCAATTCCTCCCTCACCTCCGGGGTGGTTCCCACCTCTCTAAAACAAGCCAGAGTCACACTGCTCATCACAGAACCAACCATGAACCCCACTGCCATAGATAACATGTCTGCCTCGATGACGACCAACCACCTCAAACTGAACCTCAGCTAAATGGAGCTAGTTCACTTGCTGGCTGAATCCTCCCCACTGACTGACTTGTCAATCACAGTGGAGAACGTAACCATGGCTCCGTCGCTGACCACCAAGAACCTAGGTGTAGTCCTTGGTGACTGGCTGAACTTATCTGCTCACAGTGCATCAACAACCAGAACCTGCAGATTCCTCCTGAGCAATGTTAGAAGGACCATTGCAGCACAAATTCGCTTCAAGGATCTTGACCTGGCATTCCGTGCAACAAGGGGAATGGCTCCCTCCTACCTCCAGTAACTACAAGACCCCTACGCTCTGCATCTTCTGGCCACCTGAGTCCCACTCCTATTCGGGCTCCTGGGGGGTCATTGAAATGAAGCAGGCTATTCTCTCTCCTGCCTAATTTATTGCGCATTTAATACCATCCACTGCAACTAGAGAAGAAGCTCACTGGGATACAGCTGGACCAGGGAATGGTGGCCTGGATCACCAACTACCTCACCAGCAGACCACAGTATGTGAGACTACAGGGCAGCCAATCAGAGATGCTGGTGAGCAACACCGGCACTCCCCAGGGTACCGTGCTGCCTGTCACCCTTCTTGTTTACCCTCTACACCTCCGACTTCTGCTACAACACAAGAACGTGCCACCAGAAGTTGTCCGATGAGGCTGAATACAGGGCTCTGGTGGAGAGCTTCGTAGGGTGGTCCGACAGTAACCACCTCCAACTCAACGTCAGCAAGACAAAGGAACTGGTGGTGGACTACCGGAGAGGCAGGAAGTATCCCCCTTCCCCCATAATCCTCAGAGGGGAGGAGGTAGAGATGGTGGAGTCCTGTAACGTTCAGGGTTCTGTCCTACCTTAGGATTGAATCCTACTGTCTGTCTGGAGTACTACACATTGTTGTTGGGTTTGCACTAATTGTATGTCACTTCTGGTTCGCTGTCTCACACTGATTGACTGTCACATCTGGATCCTGTCACTGCCTGTCATTCTGGCTGTCACTAATTGACTCGTTGGTATGTTAGGAATGTGGCCTTATAATGACTCCTGTTCTCTTGTTCCCCGCTGGAGCTTCAGATATCCCTACGAGCAGACTGCCTGAACGAGTGCTGACCCGATTACACTGTAGTGTTGTTCTCTGTTGACACTAGGCGTCCTTTCGTGTTCTGCTACTGCTCATGTGTTCTCATAATAAAGAGGACACACATTGTTTTGAAGAGCAAAACACTTCTCCGTCTCTTTCATTCCTCGACCATTGGAACTTTCACCTACCTGCTATCGTAACAGAGTCCTACAAGTTCCTTGGAGTTCACCTGAACAAAGAACTGGACTGGTCGGACAACACTGAGGCCCTCTACAGGAAGGGACAGGGCAGGCTGTTCTTCCTGAGGAGACTCAGGTCATTCGACGTGTGCAACCGACTGCTGCTATCTTTCTATCAGTCTGTAGCCAGCGTCCTCTTTTTTGCTGTGGTGTGCTGGGGAGGCAACATCAGCTTGAGGGACTCCAGCAAGCTGGTAAAGAAGGCTAGCTTCGTAGTGGGTGGGGAGCTGGATAATCTAGAGGTGGTGGCTGAGAGGAGGATGAGGAAAAAGCTAGAAGCCATCCTGGAGAAGCCCTCTCACCCCTCTATGAGGAGCTAGCCAGAATGAAGAGCACATTCAACCAAAGACTCATCCCCCCCCCCCCGACACACCACAAAACACGTCCTTTATACCGGCAGCACTCGGCCGGCTCTGCTGCCAGAACTATCATTGTCAGAACTCGGGACTTGAGAACTAGAGACTCATATCACTGGACTGACTATCTTGTATTTTGTACTAGATACCACTGGACTCATATCACTGCACTATCTTGTATTTTGTACTTTTTTATATTATATTGTATTTGTGTTTATATTTTAGGATCATCTTATCTTATCTTATCTCCACAGTGGTGGAACCAACTTCCCATCACCGTCAGGAGACTCCGGACTGCTGAAACCTGCCCAATTATTTCCACGCAGACTAAAAACACACTTTTTCAATCAATATCAGATTTTTTTTATTTCTAAGAATAATAATATTCTTACTGTCTTTTATTATGTACTATGTTACTATGTTACTATGTCTATACTACTATCTACTATTTACTATGCTTCTATACCTATACTACTACCTACTATGCTAATATGTCTACACTACTTTGCACTCAGAGTGTAGCACCCAAGTTCAGCAGTACTAGATGAACAATATCACTTACTCTTTGCTGCCAGAGGTGAACCTGTCCTGCTGCCTTGTTGTACACAGTTGGAGCAAGTCGCGTTGGATAAAGGTGTCAAGCTAAATTACTAAAAATGTAAATGTGCCACGTGCGGCGCGATAAACGTCCATGAGACCCGGCTGAAAGAACCCCGGGAAGGTTGCGCAGCCGAGGAGGTAAGTCACATCCCTCTCTGCCGGAGAACGTGACTTTGTCTTCGATATGGGCACTGCTTGGCCTTTTTAATTAAAGCTAAGGGGCAGTGGGGAACGCAGCGAGGTGATAGTGAAATCATGCCTTTTAACAATCATGAACTCCCCGGGGACAACGGCATGGCGTTTCTGAAGCAATAAGACGGGCTGTTGCCATGGTGTTGCCAGTAACTCATTGGTGCAATCAGGGGGCTCTATAGTGAGCCTTACTGGCTTTGAATGTAAATCGGTTGTGCCGGTATAGAGGTGAGCGAGGTTCACCGGAACGCTCTGTGAAGCGTACATCCCGCTCCCCTCCGATGGGGTTGTGCGCCACAGGGAGAGTTGGGGGATAATTCCAACAGTTCCTTCCTTCATTCCCATTCTATTATTCTCTAACACCTCTCATCCCTCTCTTCCGCCAATCTCCATCAATCCAGACGCTCATGCTCCATCACTTCCTGACCGCTTCCCATCGCTCTCCTCCACTTATGGTTCTGAGAAAAATGGTATAGAGTATAATGGTTATATCATAGCGCTCTATAGCCCACAGAGAGAGGAGACAGTGTAACTGTATATCATGCGGCTACAGTACCTCCATAGCGCTCCACAGAGAGAGGAGACGGTGTCATTTGTCTGTGTCCCACCTAGGGTTAAAGGAAAAGCAGGAAAAGGAGAGAGGGAGCAATATAATGATTGCCCTTCCAGATTAGTATGCGTACTGGTAGCGGTTTCACGGTCACAAATCACCTAAATGATACCCCATTATACCCTATGAGGTGTGGCCAACACAGAAGTCACACCTTATTTATGGACCATTGGTCCATTGTAGTAGGCTCTCTCTCTCTCACACACACACACACACACACACACACACACACACACACACACACACACACACACACACACACACACACACACACACACACACACACACACACACACACACACACACACACACACACACACACACACACAAAGAGAAATAAATGTCGTCCAACCCACACTCACAACTCTTTCACTCACTCACTCAATCAACCCCCACTCCCCCCTACACACACACACAGATAAATAAATGTCCACCAATCCACAATCCCCCTCCCTCCATCCCTCCCTCCCTCCCTCCCTCCCTCCCTCCCTCCCTCCCTCCCTCCCTCCCTCCCTCCCTCCCTCACAACCCCACATACACACACACACACACATACACACACGCTTATGTCGTATACAAACACAACTAATTACTGTACACCATGTAGACATTTTGTTAGGCAGCGGTGATACACATACGTCTGTCTCAAGACTTAGTCCTGCATGTATCAACAAATGCGCATGTTGGTGTGAAATGTATGTGCCATTATTACTACTGTAATAATTGTGGAATATTACTATAATGAGCTGTATGTGTATGAACCAAGCATCTCACTGTAATGTACCTGTACTGTATTTGTGACAATTACTACTACTACTACTACTACTACTACTACTACTACTACTACTACTACTACTACTACTACTACTACTACTACTACTACTACTACTACTACTACTACTACTACTACTACTACTACTACTACTACTACTACTACTACTACTACTACTACTACTACTACTACTACTACTACTACTACTACTAGTGCGTTTCCAAGTAGTATAGGAACATCATAGAGCTCCCCAGTCGACTCCGCCCCTTTCCCTGGCCGGTCGCGGGAAAACAGCCGGAAGATACTTGTTTTCCCATTGGGCTTTTTTCAGTCACTCTCTATGAGGATATAACATAAGAGATACTCCTTTATTGATCCCCTTGGGGAAATCCAGGCGTCATAGCAGCATAGGGGAGGGGAGGTACAGGTATAAGAAAGACATAAATAAAGGCAATAAAATAAAATCTGAATATAAAGATATGAGAAGAATAAACTATATAATTAACTCTGAATATAATTGTACATGAGAAGAAAAAAATCTTGCATTTTATGGATTAACCTTTAACATAGCCGCAATACAAACGCCATAATATACACACCACTGCATTTAAATCAAATAAAAAAATTATTAATTACCGGAGTTTGAGCAAGATAACTACAATACCCAGCAGCCTTCCGTATTACATACATTGAGCTCATGGGAGAGAGAGCGGGGGGAGAAAATGAATGATTGTGGATGAGAGCCTTGACGTAAGTGGTTATAGCTACGGCTGTGGGGGTGCTGGAGACATGATCCAATAGACTTGTATACGCCTGAGTCTCCTGAACACGGAGAGACCAATTCCAAGTCGATCGGCACTTTCTCTGCAGAGCTATAGTAACTTTTTCAGCACCTACTCCCCTTGCGCAGATTGCCAAAGGAGTCTGAAGGCTGGGGAGCCACGTTGGAATTCCTACTAGGGATTAAATTAAAACCAATCTTCGGATTGTCTTTCTTGTTCAACGTACAATTCACCACACAGCAACTTCTAGGCATCTTATCTTCTTTCATTTTAGGTACGTAATGATGCTCCGATTGCCTCTCATATTCCCACCACAAGCTTCCCCCCTCTGATGGAACATTCCAACGCGACTCCCCAGCCTTCAGACTCATTTGGCATTTTGGAGTATGTATGGAAAAAGTTACTATAGCTTGACAGAGAAAGTTCCGATCTACTTGGGATTGGTCTCTCCGTGTTCAGGAGACTCGTATAAGCATCTATTGGATCATGTCTCCAGCACCCCCACAGCCGTAGCTACAACCACTTACGTCAAGGCTCTCATCCACATGAATTCATTTTCTCCTCTCTTCTCATCTAATTCTCTTAGTGAAGTTGTGTCTAGTTGGGAGGTCACAAATGAACTGGATTTCATACCAAATTGTTTCAGCTTCTCTCTTGGCTACTTGACTATCAACTCATGTCACGCTTTAAACACTGCAATTCTCTTTCAGACAGCACAGTTCCTTGTGAGTACCCTGCATAATGAGTTCATTTATTTGTGTGTGTGTGTGTGTGTGTGTGTGTGTGTGTGTGTGTGTGTGTGTGTGTGTGTGTGTGTGTGTGTGTGTGTGTGTGTGTGTGTGTGTGTGTGTGTGTGTGTGTGTGTGTGTGTGTGTGTGTGTGTTTATGGTGGTTCTACGTGCACCACAGAGGCCATGGGGACAACGTGTGTTGTCTGGCCTTACAAATACATTTTATTTGATTTTGATTTGATTTATTACTTATTGATAGGATCACTATGTGATGGAGGATAGGTTCTGGCGGCAGTGGGTGTGTATATATATATGTGTGTGTGTGTGTGTGTGTGTGTGTGTGTGTGTGTGTGTGTGTGTGTGTGTGTGTGTGTGTGTGTGTGTGTGTGTGTGTGTGTGTGTGTGTGTGTTCAAGTTCAAGTTTGTTTATTATTTGTCATAATAAAATACCGAATACTTTATGATGAAATGCTTGTTTCTGTATGAGCCCCTGAGAGTGTGCTACATACAGAAAAAAAAGTAAGTAACTCAATGGCTGCCAACAACGAGTATACTCGTTATAGCCCGCCAATCGTTGGACGCCAACAACGAGTATACTCGTTATTATGATCGTTATTTCTTTTATTCGCTATTTCCATTCATAATTCATCCTGGAATGCTGTGGTACTGTGTGGCAATGTGTTTGAGATCGCAATGGTCCGATACCGCCGCCTGGAGGTATGCGACCGATGTCGCACTTCCTTTCTGACTCTGTGTATGTGGCTGTGCGTCATTGAAAGTCATCCGGGCGGAGTTTTCTTGTAACGTGGATCAAGATATTCACCCGATCGCATTGAATCGCTTTCGGGATGCCAGATTCATTATGCTGTTGGGGGTTATGGCGTGGGCCAAATGGACATATGATCTAGCAGATGGCAATCAAATAATTGGAATATTCTTTTTGGAGTCTCATCGGCCACAGGTAAGAGCAATTTAACGTCAATTTCAGCTTGGTTGTCCATTGTTTTCATAGCCATCGCCCTGATCAGCGTATGCTAGTGTACTAACGAATGCCGTTATTGACAATCAATTAATCAGAAACTACCCCCCCCTTTCATGCATGCATGATGGAACATAATATACCGATCATATGATTTAAATTTTTTATTGTAGCGTGTATAGGGATGAAATATATGGATTAAGTATAATATGCGTCGTGGGCTATTACTAGCCTCCCAGGAATGACCCTAGACCACTCTAAAACTATACTTATATTCACCACGGTATAAAACCAGAATGTATGGATGGAAAAAAGATTCCTTTTTCACATCTTGAACGATAGATACTTGATGTCAAATGGGCCATAGTATTGCATATATAGCTATAATATTTAAATAGTTATAGCCCCGCAAACAAGGTGAGCGACTCCCACCATTTACAGCACTGGTGGTAGCTACTACAGGATGAGGCTAATGCATGGCGGTGACTGAGTTAAGAAGTAAAAAGTGAGTGTGTGTGTGTTGGGGGGGGGGGGGGGGCATGTGTGTGAGCACTATTAGGGATGAAATGTTTCGCTCAGCAAACGCAGTGCATTCCCCAGGTACCTGCTACACGTATGTGTAAAAAAAAGTTATTTTATTATTTTATCCTAGTTATTTAGTGAAACTATGAGGAACAGTTACATTGTCCTATCACAAGCCAGACTGCGGTTTGAGAACAAGCCAGAATCAGAATCCAGTATCGGTGTCAGCGGGTATGTCTAAAGAATTGGAAAAGAAGGAGAAAACCTTGGAAAACCTTTCCTTTTTCAAGTAAAAAGGATGAAACATAAGTTCTATTACACTATTACACACTATTACACTATTACACACTATTACACTATTACACACTATTACACTATTACACTATTACACAATATTACACTATTACACACCATTACACAAAATTACACTATTACACTATTACACACTATTACACTATTACACACTATTACACTATTACACTATTACACTATTACACTATTACACACTATTACACTAGCACACTATTACACTATTACACACTATTACACACTATTACACACTATTACACTATTACACTATTACACTATTACACTATTACACACTATTACACTAGCACACGATTACACTATTACACACTATTACACACTATTACACTATTACACTATTACACTATTACACACTATTACACTATTACACTATTACACTATTACACACTAGCACACTAGCACACTATTACACTATTACACTTTTACACACTATTACACTATTACACACTATTACACTATTACACTATTACACTAGCACACTATTACACTATTACACACTATTACACTATTACACTATTACACACTAGCACACTATTACACTATTACACTAGCACACTATTACACTATTACACACTATTACACTATTACACTATTACACACTATTACACTATTACACACTATTACACTATTACACTATTACACACTATTACAGTATTACACTATTACACTATTACACACTATTACACTATTACACACTATTACACTATTACACAAAATATGCACATTTTAGTTTTTCATTTTAGGTATTTTGTGGTACTTTGTGGTATATTTCCAGGACCTTTGGGGTATGTTGGGATATGTTGGGGTACTTTGGGGTATTTTGGGGTACTGTGGGGTACTTTGGGGTATTTTGGGGTACTTTGGGGTATTTTGGGGTACTTTGGGGTATTTTAGGGTATTTTGGGGTATACTTTGGGGTATTTTGGGGTATTTTAGGATACGTTTGGGTATTTTGGGTATTTTGGGGTACTTTGGGGTATTTTCTGGTACTTTGGGGTATACTTTGGGGTATTTTAGGGTATTTTGGGGTATTTCGGGGTATTTTTCTGGTACTTTGGGGTATAATTTGGGGTATTTTAGGGTATTTTGGGGTATTTTGGGGTACTTTGGGGTATTTTCTGGTACTTTGGGGTATACTTTGGGGTATTTTGGGGTATTTTCTGGTATTTTCTGGTACTTTGGGGTATACTTTGGGGTATTTTATGGTATTTTGGGGTACTTTGGGGTACTTTGGGGTATTTTGGGGTATTTTGGGGTATTTTATGGTACTTTTGGGTATTTTGGGGTATTTTCTGGTACTTTGGGGTATTTTGGGGTATACTTTGGGGTATTTTGGAGTACTTTGGGGTATTTTACAGTACTTTGGGGTATTTTGGGGTATTTTCTGGTACTTTGGGGTATACTTTGGGGTATTTTAGGGTATTTTGGGGTATTTTTTTTTTTTTTCATTTTAGGTATTTTGTGGTACTTTGTGGTATATTTCCAGGCACTTTGGGGTATTTTGGGATATGTTGGGGGTACTTTGGGGTATTTTGGGGTACTGTGGGGTATTTTGGGGTATACTTTGGGGTACTTTGGGGTATTTTGGGGTATACTTTGGGGTATTTTGGGGTACTTTGGGGTATTTTGGGGTATACTTTGGGGTATTTCTGGGTACTTTGGGGTATTTTGGGGTACTTTGGGATATTTTCTGGTATTTTGGGGTATACTTTGGGGTACTTTGGGGTATTTTGGGGGTATTTGGGGGTATTTTGGTGTATTTTAGGGTACTTTTGGGTATTTTGGGGTACTTTGGGGTATTTTCTGGTACTTTGGGGTATACTTTGGGGTATTTTAGGGTATTTTGGGGTATTTTGGGGTATTTTCTGGTATTTTCTGGTACTTTGGGGTATACTTTGGGGTATTTTAGGGTATTTTGGGGGTATTTTGGGGTACGTTGGGGTATTTTAGGGTACTTTGGGGTATTTTGGGGTATTTTCTGGTACTTTGGGGTATACTTTGGGGTATTTTAGGGTATTTTGGGGTACTTTGGGGTATTCTGGGGTATTTTCTGGTACTTTGGGATATTTTGGGGTATACTTTGGGGTATTTGGGGGTATACTTTGGGGTATTTTGGGGTATTTTAGGGTACTATGGGGTATTTTGGGGTATACTTTGGGGTACTTTGGGGTATTTTGGGGTATACTTTGGGGTATTTTGGAGTATTTTAGGGTACTTTGGGGTATTTTGGGGTACTTTGGGATATTTTCTGGTATTTTGGGGTATACTTTGGGGTACTTTGGGGTATTTGGGGGTATTTTGGTGTATTTTAGGGTACTTTTGGGTATTTTGGGGTACTTTGGGGTATTTTCTGGTACTTTGGGGTATACTTTGGGGTATTTTAGGGTATTTTGGGGTATTTTGGGGTATTTTCTGGTATTTTCTGGTACTTTGGGGTATACTTTGGGGTATTTTAGGGTATTTTGGGGGTATTTTGGGGTACGTTGGGGTATTTTCTGGTACTTTGGGGTATACTTTGGGGTACTTTGGGGTATTTTAGGGTACTTTGGGGTATTTTGGGGTATTTTCTGGTACTTTGGGGTATACTTTGGGGTATTTTAGGGTATTTTGGGGTACTTTGGGGTATTCTGGGGTATTTTCTGGTACTTTGGGATATTTTGGGGTATACTTTGGGGTATTTGGGGGTATACTTTGGGGTATTTTGGGGTATTTTAGGGTACTATGGGGTATTTTGGGGTATACTTTGGGGTACTTTGGGGTATTTTGGGGTATACTTTGGGGTATTTTGGAGTATTTTAGGGTACTTTGGGGTATTTTGGGGTACTTTGGGATATTTTCTGGTATTTTGGGGTATACTTTGGGGTATTTTGGGGGTATTTGGGGGTATTTTGGTGTATTTTAGGGTACTTTTGGGTATTTTGGGGTACTTTGGGGTATTTTCTGGTACTTTGGGGTATACTTTGGGGTATTTTAGGGTATTTTGGGGTATTTTGGGGTATTTTCTGGTATTTTCTGGTACTTTGGGGTATACTTTGGGGTATTTTAGGGTATTTTGGGGGTATTTTGGGGTACGTTGGGGTATTTTCTGGTACTTTGGGGTATACTTTGGGGTACTTTGGGGTATTTTAGGGTACTTTGGGGTATTTTGGGGTATTTTCTGGTACTTTGGGGTATACTTTGGGGTATTTTAGGGTATTTTGGGGTACTTTGGGGTATTCTGGGGTATTTTCTGGTACTTTGGGATATTTTGGGGTATACTTTGGGGTATTTGGGGGTATACTTTGGGGTATTTTGGGGTATTTTAGGGTACTATGGGGTATTTTGGGGTATACTTTGGGGTACTTTGGGGTATTTTGGGGTATACTTTGGGGTATTTTGGGGTATTTTAGGGTACTTTGGGGTATTTTGGGGTATTTTCTGGTACTTTGGGGTATACTTTGGGGTATTTTCTGGTACTTTGGGGTATACTTTGGGGTATTTTGGGGTATTTTCTGGTATTTTCTGGTACTTTGGGGTATACTTTGGGGTATTTCAGGGTATTCTGGGGTATTTTGGGGTACTTTGGGGTATACTTTGGAGTATTTTGGGGTACTTTGGGGTATTTTAGGGTACTTTGGGGTATTTTGGGGTATTTTCTGGAATTTTCTGGTACTTTGGGGTATACTTTGGGGTATTTTGGGGTATTTTCTGGTATTTTCTGGTACTTTGGGGTATACTTTGGGGTATTTTAGGTAGGGATGTCCCGATCCGATCACGTGATCGGAATCGGCGTCGATCACGTGCTTTTCAGAGTATCGGGGATCGGGAAAAAATAATAATAAAAATCGGCAGTCAAAAAAAGAAAATTTTTATTCAACAAACATGACCATGTCCACGTCTTAAACTCATACGGAGGCCTTAGTTTTGGTTTTAAATTACATATAATATATCATCATTAATGTATTTATTGTCACACAGAGCAGAATAATTTTCCACAACAAACACATTCCCCTTTAATTTTCACCGTTGCAACAAACACCCCTTTAATTTAGACGCTACACGCTACACGCGGCTCGACCACAACAACAACAACACGTCGCTCCCGAAACACGGTTAATATCCACTGACTTGAGCAGCTAGACTTAATGTCAGAGGTTTGGAACTAAGCATTTAAAAATAGAAAGTCAAGCCAGTTGCAATGTTTGCAAGGAGGACAGCCGGCTGGAGGCGAAGTTTTCAGACTAACTTTTGGAGGATAACGTTACGTGACTGAGGATGATCGTCGGCGTTTCAGACCAGAATGGACCATTACGTAAGTCGAACACTGAATGTATACTAATGTGCAAACATATATTGAAACTTTTAATATTTCTCATATGAAGCAGAAGCACATTTCTCAGGGTGAATGTAATAACAAACGCCTCCGCGCTCGCGCCCCGGATATAGGCAACAGATGGGCTTGTCTCGCTCCACCAGTTTCTGACAAATGCGTCAAAATTGATTACTAATGTGAAAGATCGGATCGGAAACGATCGGATCGATAGATATTTAAAATCACATGCTCGGGATCGGATCGGAAGCAAAAAAAGGCGATCGGGACATCCCTAATTTTAGGGTATTTTGGGGTACTTTGGGGTATTTTTCTGTGGTATTTTGCTGTATTTTAGGGTACTTTGGGGTATTTTGGGGTATTTTCTGGTACTTTGGGGTATACTTTGGGGTATTTTGGGGTACTTTGGGGTATTTTGGGGTATTTTCTGGTACTTTGGGGTATACTTTGGGGTATTTTAGGGTATTTTGGGGTACTTTGGGGTATTCTGGGGTATTTTCTGGTACTTTGGGATATTTTGGGGTATACTTTGGGGTATTTTGGGTACTTTGGGGGTATTTTGGGGTATACTTTGGGGTATTTTGGGGTATTTTAGGGTACTTTGGGGTATTTTGGGGTATACTCCCCTGCTCGCCTCCACGTCGTGTCTTAATCTAACTTACCCCGGAAGGAACTGACATCTCATAACGTTTTCCCCCTAGCTACAGGGCCCCGCCCCGTTTTCTCATTACTAAGTGACACGCTACCATGGCAACGGCTGGTCACCTTTAACACACTAAACGTCCGTTTCTATCGATGTCGAACTCTCCCCATAGCTCTCTGATCAAACCTCCCCCACCAGTGCTTATCAGGTGTTGATATTAACAACCTGCCGACGACCTCAGAGCCCAGCCCATGGCTCTATTAGCCTGTTGCTTCTCAGTCTAACTTGAAAACACACACCACTAAATACTGTCCTCCTCATCTGAGATCTAATAGCAGATGCTGTCATCTCCAGATATTTACATTATATACACATTGAAAAACAAGGATTCCTTCACCTCCGGCCAATTTGCTGCTCCAGTCCCAGCAGTTGGAAAGAGATGTGAAATACTTTGAAAATGGACAAATTGATCCCTTCACTACTTTTAAGGACTCTATCACAGAGTTGTTTACACACACCTGCAACTGTCACCCAGCCTTTTAACTGTCATGTGTCTGTTCTGCTTCATGTATCACATGTTACATGTTATTCGGTTGTTTGTTTGATGTGTGCTGTAATTATGTTCCTTACCTCTGTGATGTATGTATTGTCTGTCTCTTTCCTATTTTATAAAAAAAAAAATCTTTTTTTAGGGTATTTTAGGGTACTTTGGGGTATTTTGGGGTACTTTGGGGTCTTTTCTGGTACTTTGGGGTATACTTTTGGGTATTTTAGGGTATTTTGGGGTATTTTGGGGTATTTTCTGGTATTTTCTGGTACTTTGGGGTATACTTTGGGGTATTTTAGGGTATTTTGGGGTACGTTGGGGTATTTTCTGGTACTTTGGGGTATACTTTGGGGTATTTTGGGGTATTTTCTGGTATTTTCTGGTACTTTGGGGTATACTTTGGGGTATTTTCATGGTATTCTGGGGTATTTTGGGGTACTTTGGGGTATTTTTCTGTGGTATTTTGCGGTATTTTAGGGTACTTTGGGGTATTTTGGGGTATTTTCTGGTACTTTGGGGTATACTTTGGGGTATATTGGGGTACTTTGGGGTATTTTAGGGTACTTTGGGGTATTTTGGGGTATTTTCTGGTACTTTGGGGTATACTTTGGGGTATTTTAGGGTATTTTGGGGTACTTTGGGGTATTCTGGGGTATTTTCTGGTACTTTGGGATATTTTGGGGTATACTTTGGGTATTTTGGGGTACTTTGGGGGTATTTTGGGGTATACTTTGGGGTATTTTGGGGTATTTTAGGGTACTTTGGGGGTATTTTGGGGTATACTTTGGGGTACTTTGGGGTATTTTGGGGTATACTTTGGGGTATTTTGGGGTATTTTAGGGTACTTTGGTGTATTTTGGGGTATTTTCTGGTACTTTGGGGTATACTTTGGGGTATTTTGGGGTATTTTCTGGTATTTTCTGGTAGTTTGGGGTATACTTTGGGGTATTTCAGGGTATTCTGGGGTATTTTGGGGTACTTTGGGGTATTTTTGTGGTATTTTGTGGTATTTTAGGGTACTTTGGAGTATTTTTGGGTATATTCTGGTATTTGTGATTTATGTATTGTCTGTCTCTTTCCTATTTTATAAAAAAAAAAATTCTCCTTCAAGAGTCCCCTTGTTGTCCTCTCTCCAGGTCGTCATTGTAAGTAAGAATTTGTTCTTAATTGACCTGCCTGGTTTAAAAAAAAAAAAAAAAAAGTTAAATAAATAAAAGTAAGGGAGCACTAGAGTATATTCACCCCTACAATGCGCTTAAGGTGACCTCTACCAAAAGACATTTGGTAAATGCAAGATAAATGTTTCAGGACCATGGAGAGTGCTGTGCACCATGTCTGCCTTTATATGTCTTGCCATAGCGCTGAGTGTGTGTATTAAACTTGCGGCATGTCAGAGAGAAATTAGCTTTGACTTTAATCTCACTTCTTCAAACACTCCAAGCTGTATTAATTTCTCTGGTCCGTCCGCGTACGTCAGGAGGGAGAACAGGCCTCTCTCCGCTGTGTCAAGCTAGCTAGATTAAGCTCAACTAAGATTGACTGCCGAGAGGGTTTACCTTCAAGAGAAATGCGCTGACATTCATCGACACAAACTCATTATTGCTTTGGATCAAGTCTCCAAAGGCAGTAAAGTAATATAGCAAAAACCTCCACATTGACTATAGTGTAGAAAAAACCCATAGAACATATGTAAAAATTATTATCAATTATTATGGGGACTGTTTGTATCTAAAATAGGGTCTGATACAACATGTAAGTAGGCTTGATACAGTGTGACTAAAGAAAAAAGTTGCCATTACACATGATAAAGGAAGCTCTCTTCTTGCATAAACACAGTGGTTTAAACCCAGCGCTGTGTAGAATTTATATCTGGAAGCTTTCAAATGTGGTGTCATGTCAGCTTAATTAAGGACCTCCTGCTCCCTGTTCTAGCCTATGGGCCACATGTAAAGGCCTGATTAAAGTAGATTAAAACACAACAACATCACATACAAGAATGCTTGCGGTTACTGGATAGACATTATGTCATTAGGTAATTGCATATGACATTTGAAGCTTTAATATTTGTCCTACTGATTGCCATTACATATTGAGTGTAAATGTTTCATACTTAACTTGTTAGTGTTACGACCGTAGGATGTTTTTTACTCTTATTTATTAAATTTGTCCCCTACTGTGAGCGTGCTTCAGTGTTGTGTCAATCTGTGTGTCCACGGATGTGTGTCCATCTGTGGAGATTAGGGAGGTCAGATATTATCGGCCTACCGAAATACCGATATTATCGGCCGATATTGGCATTAAAATGTGATATCGGAAAATATCGGTATCAGTTTACATTTAAAAAAAATTTAATTATTTTTTTTACATTTCTATAACCTTTATTTACCCAGGCAAGCAAGTAAGAACAAATTCTGATTTTATTTATTGTCAAAAGTATGCATAATGTTATGTTAATTCCACAACAAGACATTATGTAATGTTAATTACCTGAAATTATTCCGTTTTTTGGGGGGGGGAAACCCTGCATATATCGGTATCGGTTGATATCGGTTGATATCGGTATCGGAAATGAAGAGTTGGACAATATCGGTATATCGGTATCGGTAAAAAAGCCAATATCATGGGACGATGTCAGGATTAGGTGCCCCACCTCAGGACTCGTGCAAGTGACTGTCTGTGGCCTTTGGATATAACCAGCAACAAGAGTTTCTAGCTTGGTTCTCGACGGAACAGCAGTTCTCACAGAAGACGCCCTCCCGTCCGCCGTGCCATATCAAAGCATAGCTTTCTATGAGTACAATCGCCATCTATACAAAACCAGCAGCTCACAAAAAAAATAAACGTTGAGAAGGGTTTTGTTATTAATCCTTGCAGGTTTAGTATGATGTGCTACAGTATATTGTATTGCTAGGGTGTAAGTGTGTGTATCTTTTACTAAACTAAGTTAAAGACTGCACATCGATTATAAAAGAAACAACCTGTGGTAAGCATAGGACTTGAACAGGTCCTGTTGTGAGTTGGCTGGTCCTCAGTTGCTTTCCTTGCCTTTCCACCACAGTGCAGACCCACAGCTTATAATAATGTATAATAACTATAGGTTACCCGCACATGCTCACAACTAAAAGACTTGGATGCAAGAGGATAATAACATGGTGGATGCGTGTCCAGCCGTGTCTAATTTGTTCAAGGCTGTGCATCGTAGTTATAGGGCTCTGGATGTACTGCTTTATTGCTGTGTTAAGGTTAGGCGTGTTGGCATGTAGGTGTTTGCTGCACACAGGAACAGTAACATGCACTGCACTGTCAGTTATCTAAATGGCAAATGGTCTGCAATTATTAGGTGCTCTTAGGTGCTTGTCTGCGTGTCATTGTTTTTTTGTTTTGTATCCACTTTTTCTCCCATTTTCTATATTTTCTCCCATCCCAATTTCGTATCATCCAATTCAACCCTCCCCTGTCACGAACGCTGTTTCTTGCCTCCCACAAGCCGGCTGCAATGTGGACTAAGTCATACATAGCACAAGTCCCCTCCGGTACTTGAGGTAACAGCAGTCGCATCTTTTCACCTGCGCAGCTCGATCTCTCAGTGGCGAGGAGTAACGCGTGGGAGGCTCACGCTGCCCCCGACACTTCCTGATTCTACTGCGCAGGCGCACCAACCGACCTGTAGGAGTCGCTGTCCACAACGCCCGATCCCCACCCATCAGTTTCCCACCCCCTAATACGGCCAATGTGTATTAGTACGGATGACCAGCTAAACTGAAAGCAAATGTGGAGCGCTGGGCTCGACAGGCGAGCCCAGCGTCTCCAGATTTCGTGGCGAGCGCCTTGCCCACTACGCCACGTAGCCGCCCATCTGCGTGTCATTGTTATTGTATCGCTGGGAACGGATAAATGGCTGGTGGCTAAATCAAATCCCTGAGGTGACACAACAAGCGGGACCACAACTTTATCAAAATAAACCAATCAAATATTAAATCAATCAAATAAAACGGATAAAAACAACAATAAAACCGGGCAATGCTCTTGAAACGTTTCTAAATGTCAGTGGCCCCACTTCAACACCGGACCCCGGGGAGAGGCGCCCAGCCAGAGGGGGAGGGTTGTGGAGGGAAAGGAGCCCAGCCAGAGGGGGAGTAGGCTGGTAAAGCTATGCCTCCTAAAGTGTGAGAACGGAAGTACAGGAAGTACCGGCTACAGGCTTTCCGGTTTCGACAAAACAATTATAGAAACGTGTGAAGTGCACAATATTTCCTCGTTTAAGCCACTGCAACGGCTTTGCCTGAAGAATTTACTACATGACCGGGACGTTCTAGCTTGTTTGCCTGACAGGATTCGGGAAAAGTTTGGTCCGTTCGGAGGCAGCTTCCAGGGGAAGTGCATACACCGGAAATTCTACCCCATACACACTTTCGGCCGTAGTGCTTTACCAGTCTTTATCTCACGGAGGAGATAAAACTGGGAACGATGTTAGAGGGGGAGGGTCGTGGAGGGAGAGAGCAATAGACAGAATTCAAATCACCTCTTCAGCTCTTCTCCTTCTGTACCGTTCTAGTGATTGGAATTGCGGCTCTTTGAAGAGAGCCGGATTTCTTGGCTCCAAGAACCGTTCAAAAGAACGGCTCATCGTTATTTTTCTTTAGGGAGCGGAGTTACTTGGTTTATCAGTCTTAAGTCAAAATCTTTGGTTCATCTGCAGAATAATCACCAGGATAATGATTCAAACGTAGATACTTAAAGCCCCTGGAATCAAAGCCTCAAATCGTTAAATGTATGCATGATATGAATCCAACATGAGCGTGATATTAAGTGTCCACCAAAGTTTGAATGAAAAGATATAGGTCTATCTTAAGGTGAGAAGACATCCCAGACAGTCGCTGAATTAAGTCCTCTGTCCTTGACCATATCCTGTCCCTGAAAACATCCCTGATTCAGTCTTAAAAAAAAAATTAAACGCTTATATAGAAGGCAGAAGGGGAAATGAGATGGTTGCAATGGTGGTGGTGGAATCGTGCGGCCGGACAGCCCCTGCTCGTGTCCGCCGGGGCTCGAATCAACCTCTGCCGTCTTTGACTCAAGGCCGAGCAGACGCGCAAGGCCGAGCAGACGCCCGCACCGGTCGAGGGGGGGGGATTTACCTTGCCGCCAGCTGAAGGACATCGTCTCTAATCAGTTCAATGGGAGGGATTGAGAAGGGAGGATGGTCGGATGCAGGACAACAAACAATAAAAGAACAAAGCATGAAACAATTTATTAAATGCCCATAATCTCCCCTACTTCCTCCATCAGTCAGTTTACAGTGTTTACATATCCCCAGTCCTCCAGTTCCACATTGTCACCTCGCACCCTGTGATAAGCACACCTCTGGCTAAGAGCAAGTGGTATCGTTCGTCTAGCAGTGCCGTACTTGACTGCTTCACTCTTGAGCGCATCGTAGTATAGATACATATAATGGCCTGCATTTATATAACGCTTTTATCCAAAGCGCTTTACAACGTATGCCTCACATTCGCCATTTCACTCACATTCACTCACGCATTCACTTCAATTATTAAGATTATATATTAGACTATATATATTGTTGTAACTATATTTATTGTAGGGCAAATATAACTGAGAGGGCTATTGTTGTTGTTATATTGTTTGCACATTGTTTAGCCTTTTTTTTTATTCTATTTTTATTTTTACTTCTCCACTGTACTATAATTCTATGACCTCTACCATGTCTTCTACGACATCTACCTCCCCTCCCCCCTCCCCCATGCTGCTATGATGTCTGAATTTCCCCAAGGGGATCAATAAAGGAATATCTTATCTTAATCGGCCGGGTTTCAGCTGTCCACTCCTGACTGACTGTGGTGGGAAGTTCGTTCCACCACCGTGGATCCAGGACAGAGAGTAGACTGCTTCATTTCAACGACCCCCCAGGAGCCCAAAGAGGAGTGGGTCTCAGGCGGTCGGAAGAGCATAGGGATCTTTTTTGTTTGTATCCAATTTTTCTCCTTTTTTCTATTTTTCTCCCATCCCAATCTCGCTGTGCCAATTCTCCCCTCCCCTGTCTTGAACGTTGCGCGCATATGCCCCCCCACTGGCCGGTTGTAGGGAGGAAAGAAGCCTTGCATCACGTGTCCCCTCCGATCAGGGCCGGACTGGGGAAATAATTCATACCGGGAGATATAGCGCGAAATATATCCCCAGTCAGGCCACTTTTTAAGCGGGGGGTCTGGGGGTCCCCCACCAGGAACATTTTAGTTACAAATACTTAATTTCCTGCATTCTGGTGCATTTTAGTGCATGCAAATCACAAACTAATGAGCCAACAATTGCTTAGTACAATGTACTGTTATGAACCTCAAATAAAACAGTGTACAATGTGTGTCCCCCGTCCCCCCCACCTCCAATGTACAGCCCCCACCCAGCCACCCAACCCCACCCCACCCACCCAACCTCCTCCAATGTACAGTTTCTACGTCAAATGTATATACACTCTTTTTCTGGACACTTTTGTATCACACTGGCAGAGTCCAAGACCTCTGCCAGTGGGTCTTGGACTTCCTGACTGGCAGACCCCAGGTGGTGAGAGCAGGCAACTGCACCTCCTCATCCATCACCCTCAACATAGGGGCCCCCCAGGGCTGTGTTCTGAGTCCCCTCCTCTACTCCCTGTACACACACGACTGTGTGGCTCAGCGGAGTAGCAATACAATCGTCAAATTTGCTGACGACACAGTGGTGGTGGGCCTGATCTCTGCCAACGACGAGAGGGCCTACCTGGAAGAGGTCAAGGTCCTGGCGGGATGGTGCCAGGAAAACAGCCTCTCCCTGAACGTCAGCAAAACAAAGGAGATGATTGTGGACTTCAGGAGGTCGGGGGTCAAGGACTACAGCCCCCTCAGCATCGACGGGGCACCGGTTGAGAGAGTCAACAGCTTCAAGTACCTCGGAGCCCACATATCCGAGGACTTGAAATGGACCATACACATTAACAGTGTGGTGAAGAAGGCACGACAACGCCTCTACTTCCTCAGGCGCCTAAGGAAGTTCCAAGTCAGCCAGAAGATCCTTAAGAACTTCTACTCATGTACAATAGAGAGCATCTTGACCGGCAACATCACCTCCTGGTTTGGGAATAGCACTGCAAAAGACCAAAGCAGACTACAAAGAGTGACACGTTCAGCCGAACGCACAATTGGAGGGGGGCTCCCCACTCTCCAGAACATTTACAACAAGCGTTGCAAGGGGAAGGCTAAGAGAATTATTAAGGACTCGAGCCACCCGAACAACTGCCTCTTTGAACTGCTGCCGTCAGGCAAGCGACACAGGAGTCTCAAGGCGAGCACAGAAAGACTCAGAAGTAGCTTCTATCCCCAGGCCATCAGGCTGCTAAACGAACAATGAATGAACACTACACAACAACAACCACCAAACACACATAGCACACACATCCACACGCACACACTCACTTTAAACAAACACACTGTAGCACCCACTACACACACTTTATAGCACACACCCACTTTAAACAAACACACTGTAGCACCCACTCCCCACACTTTATATTTATGGATGAAGGATTGCACTACAACTCGTACACCTTACTGTAAATTGTACCTAAAATTGTACCTCATCCCATTTCTGCTTTGCACTAGATAGTACTGTACATTAGTACACTGCATAGTATTGTGTATTGTATATTATATGGTAACTCAGAACATTGTACATATGTCTATACCGAACAACTGTGACCTCATTCTTCTTCTAAATTCATGCTATATTATGTTATTATGTTATTTGATACTATCTTGTCTAGCACAGTCTCTGGAGCGTAACAGTAAGAAGCATTTTGTATGAAAGTATTCTGTACTTCTGTATGACAACTATTAAAGAACTTGAACTTGAACTTGAACTTGAACAAACAGTACTGTATTTGCAAATCTGATATGTCATAAATGTATAGATGTAGCAGTACTGTCTATCTGTATGTCATGTATGTCTTATATGTTATGATGAATTGAAAATGGGGGACCCTGATGTAAACAAGACGAAAGTCTTTCTCTGGTCTGCATCCCCTTAACAATTGTAGTCTATAGTATCCATGTGTATTTGTGTAAAGTATTTTAAAATCTTTTACCCAACATTATAATATAATATATAATGCTGTATTGTATGTATCTGTGTGTATGAGAGAGGGATATGCACATGTGTTTGTGCATAATGTGGGGACGGGGGGGACGGGAGGGATTGTTTTTGTGTAGTTATAGGTTTAAGAGGGGAGGTCGCTTATAAGCCCTTGGGTTTTTTGACCTTTCCTGCACATTTTAACTGTTCTTCTTTTTACTTATTTTATTCCAGAATGTATATTTGTAAGTGCGAATAACAATAAACAAATAAACAATTGTATGTATTGAGCATGGGCGGAGTTTATGGGGGTTCAGGGGGTGCATTGCACCCCCTGGTGGCCGGGGGTGAAATTGCCTCTTTTTTTTTTTTTTTTTTTTTTTTTAAATCAAGATTATTTTTATTTTAATAAAATTATAATAATTGTGAGAAACAAATCTGAATTCTATTATGTTTTGTTTTACAATACATTCATTTTATAGTAGTAATCATGTCACATTATAAGGCGAACCTTCTGTAGTGTGGCAGTGAAAGGGTTAACGGCAACGCGCGGCCAGCAGCAGCAGCAGCAGCGCGATACAAAGCCACTTATTCTGAGATGATAATTAATGTATCTGGATAACCAATGCACGAATTTTGTCGAGGCAGGTAGCGTTATTTCGGGAAAATTTCGTCCACGAAAAATGGAGGCTGTAATAATTATTATTGCTCGAGAGTCTCTATGAATAATAATAATTAGAGCCTAAGTCAGTTAAAAATGATCCCCCGTAGTGCTGTGTGTGTGAGTGTGTGTGTGTGCTGCTGTACTACCTAAATAAAATAAAAAATTAGGGGTTAGGGCATTGTAAAAACGCTAAAATAATAAAATAAAGGTCAAAAAAAATCGCGCGCCGCGGGTATAGTTCGCCAAGCAGTCGCACCCCCTGGCGTCAAGTTCAAACTCCGCCTATGGTATTGAGCTGTACTGTACTGTACTGTACTGTACCCATTCTGCAATCTGTTAATACACTTTTCAATCAATCAATCAATCAATCAATCAATCAATCAATCAATCAATCAATCAAGCTAACATCCACGTGTTTATTTTTCTCACTGACTAACCTGCTGGTCCCTTGACTTTGGGCTTGGTGCAACTAAGAAAACATTTGATAAATGTTCCCGGATTTAGCAGCATCTCCTGATGCAAGGGCCTTTCTTTTGTTTGCTTTCTCTTTCTTCCACTGTCCATCTTGACATCAATGTTACTTTCGCTCTATCTCTCTCCCGAGTCCCCACTTCACTACCTGGCTCAGTGTAACCTGTTCCCAGCTTTATCTCGTGAGAGTGCCATCTCTGCCATTCCATTCGCCGTCTCCGCTGTCAATCAGTTGTATGGCCTGGTCCCGCCTCCACCAATCACATTCACCAATCACAGCACGGCTCCATTTGTGTGTGTGTGAGAATTATGGTGAGAATGCTCCGCGAGAGGGGGAGAGACAGACACTACTCCAACTCTGTCGCAGACAGTGAAATCCTGGTTGTTCCCCCCACCCCACCCACCTATTATCTAACTATCGCACCGCCGCAACTAGAAACAATGGCGTCTAAGTTCAGTGGCCTGACTGTGGGCAAAAAATATTATAATAATAATAATAATAATAATAATAATAATAATAATAATAATAATAATAATAATAATAATAATAATAATAATAATAATAATAATAATAATAATAATAATAATAATAATAATAATAATAATAATAATAATAATAATAATAATAATAATAATAATAATAATAATAATAATAATAATAATAATAATAATAATAATAATAATAATAATAATAATAAAAAAAAAAAAAAAAATGTAATTATATATTTTTTTTCTTTTTTTTTTAATCTGTCCAGGTCAGGCCACCGGGAGAACTCCCGGTGCTCCCGATGGCCAGTCCGGCCCTGCCTCCGATACACGAGGAGGCAGCCTGTCACATCTTTTCACCTGCCAGCGCGGACTCTCATTGGCGAGGTGTAACGTGTGGGAGGCTCACACTACCCCCGCCATTTCCTGTCTCTGCTGTGCAGGCGTCCCCCAACCGGCCTGTAGGAGTCGCTGTCCACAACGTCCAGATTACCACCCATCGACTTCCACCCACTAACTCTGCCAATTAAGTTAGTATGACGGCCAGCCCAAGCCGGAGACAACGCAGACAGCCGGATTCGAACCCGGTGTCTCTTGCGTTGGTGACGAGCGCAATGTCCGCTGCGCCACCCAGCCGCTAGAGCATAGGGATTTTGAGAGGCTGCAGTTAGTAGGGGTGGAACGGTTCACAGTCTGGGGCAGTCTGGTAACTCTGCCCTGGAGCCTATCCCTCTGTGTAGGACTAGTGTAGTGTCATCATGAATGCCAGGTCGAAAGCCTTGAAGCAGGCCGTGCGGCAATGGGAATCCAGTGCAGCTCTCTGAGAAGTGGGGTGACGTGGGTCGTCTTTGGTAGGTCGGAGATCAGGCGGCGAAAGCCGGTAAACCAGTTAGCAGAGAACAAACAGTCACGGCGAGACTGTTGACCACGGGGGAGGAGTCAGGTGGCTTTTTTTGTCAGGAAGGGCGGGATCCTTCTCCCGTTGCTCAGGAAGAATCTGCAGGTTCTGGTTCACTTATATGTCATGTAAAAAACTAAAAACACAGCTAATTACTGTACACTGTGCAGAAATGTATTGATTTGTATTGAGTCCATGGCAGTGAAGCATTGACTTTAATTGCTTTTGTGTCAGGCGGAGATTGAGTGATTTCCTCCTGCCAGGTCAAACAAAGCAGCGCCAGGTAATTAACTTATCACCTCAGCGAGGGTCAGTCTCATACAGACACAAGCACACACACAAACACACACACACAAATGCCAGTACACACACAGACACGTGCACCGACACAGAAATTACATGTCTCAATTTATATCTTCAAGGAACCTTTTTGCATTGGCTTTTTTTCATTTTAGACTAAAATGAAATCAACTAAATAGGATAGTGATGTCAACTTGATATTTATGCTGCGTTCGATTGTAACTCAAGAGGTCGGAAATTCCGACTCCCTACTGGGAGTTCCTAGTCGCAAACTCTGTATGATTGGCCACTCGCATCGTATAATTGTTAATGTTGTTATTAGCTGTTTTGAGAGTACGTTTGTAAGTATATTAGCTATATGCCATTGTAAATGGTCTTATTAATTATTATTATGTTTTTCTGACTTTGTACAGTATTTCGTAGATGAGGTGTTTCCCACCTACAACTTCCCACCTCTGACCATAAACGAACGCAACATTAATATCTAGGGATGCCCCGATCACGTTTTTTGCCACCGATACCGATCGTCTATGAGCCATATCGGCCGATACCGTTTTTTTTTTATATATATGTAGACACCTGAATATGTTCAACAATAATTCAATGTGTCTAACCTAATTCCTTGTACTCTACTGTGTTCAGGATAACGTTGTGTAAACTCCCCTTTCTAACATTGACAGTTAATAGTGGAGCGTGCACTGGACTGCCGCCAGGGGGAGCTGGTGTGACGTTGGGCAGACAGCAGAAGAGGAAGAGAGGGCTGAAGGCAGCACTCAGACAGCGGAACACCCTCTTCGTCGTTTTCCAAGAGAAGGAAGAGGTCGCTTGGAGCTGGAGCTCCGGACATCAAGCATGCGAGATATAAACCCAGTTACGAGGCGGTTAGTAATGGAATATGCGATAGCTTAGCTTTCAGTTAATGCTAAAGAGACATTGTGAACGAAGAAGCAGACGAGCTACTGCCGAAGAGTGTGGTAGATATTGCACACATTGCGTTTTAGCTAAAGTATAGGCGTCATGACAGGGGGTCGTCCCGACCCACAGCTTAGCTTCAGTTAGGCATAGGGCACAGTTTAGTCCGCGTGTCGCTTCACCTCTCCAGCCGAGCATTGGACTACTCAACGGACGTCGCGGCACTGCACGCACCTCCAGCAGTCACCTGCCTAACGTCCACCCAGCCCTGCCTCCTGCTACCACGGGACTTCTCCACGGCCATCTCACCACACGGACGTTCGGTGGTGGGAGCGGGCCAAGCTTTGGTTAAGTACTCTCCAGCCTGTTACCGTGAGCGCTCCGAGTGCTGGAACTTTATCGGTAGACATTCTCGTTGTGCGGAGCGTGCCCTTTAAGGGCAAAGAGAATAAGTAATTTGAACCGACACTGGTAGCAGTGCTTAGGGGCGCCCCGACATTTATTATTTTGGGGAAAGCCGGCTATAGATAGGACTTTTGTTTTCAACGTGGGCCCACTGTCTTTTGGTTAAAGGTGTGGTGTGATAACGTGTGTTCCTTTATAAAATCCCATTTAGTAGCCCCGTACCCCTCTCCCTCTTTCTCGCCTCTCTCCCCACCTATGGGTGAATGAACAGGTATTTCAACCCTTAAAGGGATGGGTGTCATTACTGTATCTTGACTAGTGTGGGAAGAGCTTTGGTTCCCTACCGTAGAGTGAGAGCACTAGGTGCCTAGCATTTCAACCCTTAAAGGGACGGGTTCCATTACTGTGTATTGACCGGTGTGGGAAGAGCTTTATGCATTGTGTTGTGTACGCGGGAAGCGCTTTATTCATTGGGTTGCGTAAGTGGGAAGAACTTTGCTCATTGTGCCTTGTGTTAATAACAGATAATTTCTTCAGTAAAGAAAACTGAATGGGAGCACTGTGTGTGTGTCTGTTACTGTGTCTGTTGTCTTAACCCCTTTCTGCCCGTGTAATGCATTTTATTGTTTAACCCTTTCCCCACCCCCTGCCTATGCATCATTGGGACAGGTCTCTGCTCATCAGCAAGTTCCCACTACCTGGTGACAGTGTATATCTACTCTCATAAAGTAGGGATAATCCACCCTGCTACATATATATAATTATACTTGTAGTTGTATTATCTGCGAGACATCGCCACCACGCAACAAGTCAAAATGCTCGCTATCTGCAAACAGCTCCACTGTCTG